>NW_026317149.1:10922-13154 GCF_001194135.2 Octopus bimaculoides | reverse complement strand
ATACGTTAATCTATCTCCGGATAGATTTAGCCAAGTATATATAAATTTATACGTTAATCTATCTCCGATCACTCACACTGCTTATATATATATATATATTTTTTGGATGTAAATATACATACATATATACAAATATATATTTATACATATACACTTCTTCCTCGTATATTCATGTTGTTTAAATGATGATTGTTGCTCACAGAAAAAAAAGTTTTTTGTTCCGATATTATTGTGTCGTTCTTTGGTTGTTTTTTGTTTTTTTTTTTTATAATTCACATTGGTGGTAATTGTGATGATGATGATGAATATGGTGATACTGATGACGATTATGATGATGATGACGACAATTCAGATGTTGACAATAATAATGTTGATAAAAGTAATAATAATAATATCCCGTAGAAGCCATCGTACTCGACTGGAAATTAATTTATGCGCTGTTTTTTTTTCGCTTGCTGTAATCACAGAATAATATGCCTCTCTCTCTCTCTCTCTGTGTGTGTGTATATATACTTGTGCATATGTGTGTGTGTGTGTGTGTTCGTGTGTGTATGTTTGTGTATGTATGTGTGTACGTGCAATGCGCGGTGTTTGTCTTCAAAAATGTGCATGTGCGCCTTCGTACACACACACACACACAGACACACACATATATATATGTATGTATGTATGTATGTGTCCGTGTGTGTATGTCTGTGTGTGTGTGTGTGTGTGTGTGTGTGTGTGCGTGTGTGTGCGTGTGTGAATGTATATATATTTTTATATTTTTATATATATATATATATATATATATATATATATATATATATATAGATGCGTCGTGTCTGAATCACGTGGCTTACTTTTTAACGTTGTTCTCCGCAGAAAGGCTGGAATCAAAGTGTATATATGCGCGCGGCTCAATATCAAATGTTGCTATTTAATGCGACTGGTCCGTTTCATACAGATTATACACACCGCCGTCGCCTCTACGCGCCCATACACTCATCAGAAAATCCCACCCCTCCATTCTCCCCGTATTATACACACACACACACATATAGACACATATAGACATCACCCAATCTCACCTCACACACACCAAGCATTCACACAGAGCTTTCTCTCTCCCTATACTACTTCTATCATCCTCTTTCTCTCTCTGTCTCTCTGTCTCTCTCTCTCTCTCTCTACCTCTCTCTCTCTCTCTCATTGCTACTTCGTCCTGACCTCTCGCTATCATTTTCAACCCACCATCACCACCTCCTCCACGTCTATCATTTCTTCTCTTTATCTCGCTATCATTAATTTCTTCCCCCTCCCTCCTTTCTCTAGCTCTCATGTCATCTTCTTCCCGCCCCTCTCACACTGTTATTAGTGCCCTCTCTCTCTCTCTCTCTCTCTCTCCCCGCTCTCTCTCTCTCTCTGTGCTTCCTACTCTCATTCGTCGTATTTCCCGCCCTCTCTTACGATCATTACCTTTCTCAGTCTATTATTAGCTTTTATCTCGACACACTCTTTTTTTATTAGACGTCCCGATATATTGCTTCTCTCTCTCTTTCTTATGATATACCTTTCTATCTATCTATCTATCTATCTATCTATCTATCTATCTATCTATCTATCTATCTAAATCTTCCCGCCTAATTATTCTATATTCATTATTTCAACATTTCTCTCATCTGCTTCTCTCTTTTCTTATGCTTTCCCTCTCTCTCTCTCTCATCTTCTCACCCCCCCCCATTTATATAAAAGTTAAAGCACATCGTGCACACATCTGTGTATCTATCTATCCATCTATCTATCTTATCTATCCACCTACCTACCTACCTACCTATCTATCTATCGATCTGTCCATCTATCTATCTGTCTGTCTGTCTGTCTATCTGTCTATCTGTCTGTCTGTCTGTCTGTCTGTCTGTCTGCCTATCTGTCTGTCTCCATGCCTGCCTGTCTGTCTGTCTACCTTTCTATATCAACCAGTCCCGTCTATTAAATTAATCTCAAGTATCCTATATGAGCTTCGTTTATCTCTGTCTGTCTCTCTCTTTCTCTCTCTCTCTCTCTCTCTCTTTCTTTCTTTCTCTATCAATCTCTCTCTATCCGTTCGTCTATCATTCTCTCTATCTCTTCTCACTCTATCATTTTTCTCCGTCTATTTATATATATATATATATACGCCTATCATTCTTCTATCCAACCCCATTCACCGTTTTCTACCCCTTTTTTTTCTTCTTTCAGACCCCCCCCCCA
>NW_026317149.1:9846-10463 GCF_001194135.2 Octopus bimaculoides | reverse complement strand
TACTTCTCCTCACCCCTCATCCCTTCTCCTCCCCTTCCTTGCGTTTTCTTCCTACATGCTTTTCTTTTCCTTCCTCATTTATGCTTTCCCTCCCGTCTCTCATTAACTCTTTAGATTTTTTTCTACTCGCTTCTCGCTCTCTTACTCTCTTTCTCTCTCATTCTTTCTCTTTTCTCTTTCTCTGTCTGTATCTCTCTCTCTCTCTCTCCCTCTCTCTCTAGCTTTCTTTATTCTTTATGTTTATTACTTTATCTCTCTCTCTGTCCTTCTCATTCTAATTTATTTCTTTAATTCACTTTCCTTCACTGTTTCCTCTTTCACTCTGAACTATATTTTTTCTCGTGCCTTCATCCTATCTATCTAGCTGTTGTCGAACGAAAGTTTCAATAAAAAATGGGTAAATGTGGCAAGAATGGTAAGAATGAAAGACGACACCATTTTAAGCATAGACCTGTAACAAAAAGAGACGAAAAAAGAGAAGGTACTTACTTTCATGTACCTTTAAAAAAAGAAGCCTGAGGTGACCGTGGTCTTTTCCGTAGGCTTTTCTCTCCACGGATAAACCTAATCTGTTCCCCGTCTTTTTTTTTACATTGACTGTGATACACGATCCCTAT
>NW_026317149.1:6307-8995 GCF_001194135.2 Octopus bimaculoides | reverse complement strand
TATATATATATATATATATATGTGTGTGTGTGTGTGTGTGTGTATGTTTGTGTGTCTCTGTTTGTCCCCCCAACATCGCTTGACAACCGATGCTGGTGTGTTTACGTCCCCGTAACTTAGCGGTTCGGCAAAAGAGACCAATAGAATAAGTACTAGGCATCCAAAGAATAAGTCCTGGGGTCGATTTACACGACTAAAGGCGGTGCTCCAGCATGGCCACAGTCAAATGACTGAAACAAGTAAAAGAGTAAAAGAGTAACTAATTACTTACTAAGGGCTTTATTTCTATAGACAGAAAAAAAAAGAGCAATTTGACTTGTTTTCAGTTCTTATAAATCGTTATGACGGATAGATATCTGTCCACGGAGATGTTAGTAGCTTATAACTAGTTATAATATATAAAAACTAGGACGCATATAAACTGATCAGTCTAATTTGCATAGCAGTGCATACACTGGCAAGGCGAGTTAATTACACAATAGAGCGTTTTAGGATAATTTGAAATGAAAGGTACTACTATTTTAATGAAAAATACTTTATGAGCTACGTTGTGCAAAGTTAAAGGGGTTATACCATAGGGTTCATCACTCACCCCTTTAATAATATAAGTGGGATCCATCTGACTACTTACCTGCATTTGAAGATCAGAGAAATAATACTCAAATTTTGTATGAGAATACATGTATATGATAACACGCATAGACTCTCTCTCTCTCTCTCTCTCTCTCTCTCACACACACACACACACACACACACACACACACACACACACACATGCGTGCACGCACGCACAAACATACACATACAACACACACAAACAAACACACAAATACACACACATACTTAGACATACATAGACACACACACACAAACACACACACATCCACATGCATACACAAGAAATCTGTAAGCTGTGTAAGAACAATATCAAAGATTTGGAAACCAAAATCCAACGACAGGATTCTTCGTTGCAATAAAATTCTCCACCCGATGTCAGCAAGGATGGAAAGGCTAAACTAAGGTGACGATATAGTGTCGTATCTCTAAATAAAAATCCAAATTTTCCCCTATTACAGAAGCGTCTTTAGAGAAGTTGATGGTCTCCTCTCGTTAAAGAAACTAGGCTTCTAACAATGGGAATGTCCTCGTTCCGGAAAATTCTGCTTGCTTTCATTTACTAATGATCTCGCTATCATAAATTTCTTTAGCTTTCTTCTTGAAGTTCAATAATTTGTTATGCTCACCTTATGGAAAACAGAATTGGCGAGCTGGCAGAAACGTTAGCACGCTGGACGAAATGCTTAGCGGTATTTTGTCTGGCGTTACGTTCTGAGTTCAAATTCCGCCGACGTCGACTTTCCCTTTCATCCTTTCGGGATCGATAAATTAAATACCAGCTACGCACTGGGGTCGATGTAATTGTCTTAATCCCTTTGTCTGTCCTTGTTTGTCCCCTCTATGTTTAGCCCCTTGTAGACAATAAAGAAATAAGAATTATACATTAAACTAAATAGGAAAATGCAATCACCTCAGGAAAATTATGAACAACACAACCAGGAACACTTCTCCGATTGTAATCATATCTACCTCCGAGTCTTTCAGTCATTCATCAGATTATTATAATGGTGCTACTAAATAAGTATATGACAACTCCATACGAATGGAAGTTATGAAGCCGTATTTTCTACAATACTGCCCTTCAACACAAACACTTGTCCACACAGGACATTCAATATAGTAAATTTAACTAACGATATGCCCTATTAAGCAGCAATAATACATGACTGTTCAATTTGTGAAATCACCTACTAGTAATAACTAAATTACCATTATTATATAACTATTATATCTAGCTTTTCATAGCCACAATTTTCTCATTCTGGAAGATTTACCTATACTTTTTATCAATTTATAGTTTATAATTTATACTTTCGTAGGCCTTACTTTTGCAGCCTAATCAAAATACATTCTATATAGACGAATATCTCCCTGTGTCGTTCATTGTTATTACTTTGTTAATGTTCTCGTTATTTGTTTCTTTCATTTTATATATTTTTCCCTAGTTTTCCTCATAACTGGTACTTTTTACCGTTTTGTCTAGGGACCACGTGTTTCTTACTGCATTTGTCTTCTTTTTCTGTTCATGTTCGTCTCTCATGTCCGCCAGCGACTTATGTTCCTAACACCGCCATATTGAACAATCTTATCGTAAGGTGTCGAATGTATGATGCTTGGTCGATAACTGATGAGGAATGGAGCATGCTCGAGTCCATTGTATGTGTTTCCCCTGATTTTCCGTCATTCTTTTATAGTCCCCCTGTGTTTTGTGCCATAATTTTGTTATTTACATATTATACTCTGCAGTCACACAATAATACAGTTATAACTTACACAATTTATAAAACTGATGTAACCTCTTATATCCTATACCTGGCACTTCGTACACATGATTATACCTTACACTTTATCTCATTTACCCATTGTAAAGCCATCACTTTTCCCTTTCCTACATGTTCACCTTCACCCATGTAGACCTACTATGTTAAATAGAAATAATGCTCACCGAGAGAGGAAGCCAATTTAAATCCATTTATACCTTGTCACTAAACTGTCAAACATATATATATATATGTGTGTGTTTGTATGTGTGTATGTATGCATATATATATATATATATATGTATATATA
>NW_026317149.1:2482-4428 GCF_001194135.2 Octopus bimaculoides | reverse complement strand
ATATATATATATATATATATATATATATATACACGTGTGTGTATATATAAACGCTGATTGATACAGTAATCACAGGAACACTCACTCCTTTCTTAGTTAAATATATCAGCGATATATAATTATAGCCCAAAAGATAAAAAGATACAACGTTCAATACATTGTATCCTTCCGTACGTAATCTATTTATATTTCGTAAGCGTTTCTTAGAGACATGGTTAATTACACTCTCAGACAACAAACTCATAACGAAGCTCCATAAGGACTTATGTGTTCGGCTGTGGATCAGCTGAATTTACTAGAGAATCGGAAAGACAGTTATACTCCTTTACTTGTTTCAGTAATTTGACTGTAGCCATGCTGGAGCACCGCCTTTTAGTTGAGCAAAATCGACCTCAGGACTTATTCTTTGTAAGCCTAGTACTTATTCTATCGATCTCTTTTGCCGAACCGCTACGTTACGGGAAATTAAACACACCAGCATCGGTTGTCAAGCGATGTTGGGAGGACAAACACACAAACACTTACACACACACATACATATATATACATATATATATATATATACGACGGGTTTCTTTCAGTTTCCGTCTACCAAATTCACTCACAAGGCTTTGATCGGCCTGAGGCTATAGTAGAAGACACTTGCCCAAGGTTCCACGCAGTGGGACTGAACCCGGAAACATGAGGTTCGTAAGCAAGCCACACAGCCACTCTTACGCTTAATGTTAATAATATAGAAAAAGTTTACATACCTGTAAATTAGTCATGAATGAAATACATTCTATAATAATCCTTTCTACTATAAGCACATGGCCTGAAACTTTGGGATAGAGGCCTGTCGATTACACTGGCGTGGGTGTCTTGCTGGTACTTAATTCATCTACCCCGATAGGATGAAAGGCAAAGCCGAATCCAGCAGAATTTGAATTCATAATGTAAAGATGGTCGAAATGCTGCTAAGCTTTTTTGCCCGGCGTGCTAACGATTCTGCCAGCTCACCGCCTTAGCGCATTGTATAATAACAATAATACCATTTACTCTTTTACTCTCTTTTACTTGTTTCAGTGATTTGACTGCGGCCATGCTGGAGCACCGCCTTTAGTCGAGCAAATCGACCCCCAGGACTTATTCTTTGTAAGCCTAGTACTTATTCTATCGGTCTCTTTTGCCGAACCGCTATGTTACGGGGACGTAAACACACTAGTATCGGTTGTCAAGCGATGTTGGGGGGACAAACACAGACACACAAACATATATACACACACACTCATATATCTATATATCTATCTATCTATATATATATATCTATATATATATATCTATATCTATATCTATATCTATATCTCTCTCTCTCTCTCTCTCTCTCTCTCTATATATATATATATATATATATACACACACACACACACACACACACAAATATATATATATATATATATATATACCTCGATTATCTGCAGACTATAGTTTCAAAATCAAAGTGTCTATTTATCTTCAGTACAGATTGCCGATATTTTACAATTTTAATCTTTATAATGGATAGAATCACGTGCACACTTTCACTAGTTGTAAAAATATCGGCAATCTGTACTGAAGATAAATAGACACTTTTATTTTGAAAATGTTGATTTTGAAACTATAGTCTGCAGATAATCGAGGTATGTACAATTTTCACTGGTCTAGCCCGCCTGTTTTTGCTCCGCTGAATCCGTATTATTTGAGAATTTTTAAGTGAGCTTCTTCTAGCGTTTTGACAGACCGGTCACTGGTCAATCTTATATACACAAGTACTATAATCTTTTTAGGATCTCGGAAAAATTTTTTCAAGAATCTTCTGATTCTTTTAATGTGCTAGTTTCCTGGTATTAAATCGCTATTAATAATTATCGAATTTTTACCATATTATGTTAATTATATATATATATATATATATATATATATATATA
>NW_026317149.1:0-1829 GCF_001194135.2 Octopus bimaculoides | reverse complement strand
AACAACATGACGTTTTCTGTAAATCCATTCACATCGAGTATGTATTGTCAAAGGAATAATTTTCGATACCAGTACACTTAATTGATGTTCTAATTTTATCTGAACTCGGCAGAATTAAAGTTCTGGACATAAAAGATCTCAGAAAATAAATCTCACAGTAAGTTCAAAGCACTAACCGTTCTTGCAATTCACCTTAATTTTTGTTTTCTAGAAAGAAATCTCTGACTTTAGCCCTTTCAAACGGGTCCACCATACCACCTCTTTCGCTACAGCCACTAGACATAGGAAAATTGCCTTGCCCTCCCGGTTAAAGGAGGTCGGCGGGAAAATCTTCACGATGGATTCAGCTGATAGCCAGATCCGTCCTACACGTGACAGTAGTTGTTCGACATAAACCCACAGGTCAGCAATGCTCGGGCACTGGACGAGTGTTTGCAGAACGGTTTCGTCGTCCTGAGCACACCTCGGGCAGGCTCGGCTGACGGCACTTCCGTGCCGGTAGAGTTTATCTCGAACAGACAGCGCCCCTCGGTTGCACTGCCAGGCGAGGGACCTTTAGAAGTTATCCATGGGTCCCGGTCCGAAAGTTCTTCCGAACAGACTGCTTAACTGATTATCTTCGACGCCAATAGTTTCCCCGAGAACGTCGTCGCACTTTCCTCCACTAACCCCCTATAGGACGCTAGCGTGGAGCTACTACCGATCGCATTGCCCGCCTGACTGAGGGCGGTGAGAGCCTGGCGGCACTCGAGGTGCCAAGCGCCCTTTCTCGGTCTACGTTTGATCCAGGATTGCAGCTCTGTTAAAGAAACGAGCTGCGTAAAATCGTGTCTACAAGATCCACTCACAAAGGTTTGGTCGACCCGAAGCTATAGTAAAAGACACTTGCACAAGATTCCACGCAGTGAGATTGAAGCCAGAACCGTGTGGTTGGGAAGTAATCTTCTTACCACACAACCGCGCCTGCGCCTATGTATATACACATCGACACAAATATATGTGTGTGTCTGTGTTTGTGTGAGTATTAAGTTGTTCGGAAAATAATGGCTAATTCCAAAATGGCCAATTTGAAAAACAAAATTTATACAAGGTTTTGATTATTCAAAATATGCTCCCTGAACAGCTGTGCATTTCTCCCATCCATTATCAAGGTCATTTATGTCTTTTCGATGAAGATCCAACGGTTTTGATGCCAAGAAATCCTTGAATTCAGTTTCGACCTTGGTTTTGGAAAGGAAAGTTTTTTTTTTTTGCCTTAAAAATTGTCTAGATACTTGAAAAAGTGGTACTCGGTGGGTGAAAGATCAGGAGAATATAGAAAGTGGGAACTTCTGCAGTGTCATCATGGAAGCATGCAGTCGAGTATTGTCATGGAGAAGAATTTGACCATGACGATTCAGAAGTGCAGGTCTTATTTTGTTCAAGTGAACATGCAATTTTTTCCAGTTGCTTACAGTAAACTCCCGACGTAATTCTCTAGTTAGGTTCCAGAAAGCTGTATTGTCTTCAAATGCTAATCGGATAGACGTGCTTTACTTTCTTGATCTTCAAGGCTCCCATCCTCACTACGGAATCTCACAAACCTCTGTTTTACCGTCCGATCACTGGTGGAGCCCCTACCCTCATGCTCTGCTGATATTGGCGGTTGTTTGGGAGGCATTATGTCCAAAATTGAATTCATACAATAAAAGAAAACGCATTTTTTCTTGTTTTCATGATTGAAATTAAGGATTTCTACGATTCAAAATTACATTCTGAAAGAAATCAATAAAAATTTATTAAATACGACAGGCTTCTTTCAGTTTCCGTCTACCAAATCCACTCACAAG
>NW_026317148.1:0-220 GCF_001194135.2 Octopus bimaculoides | reverse complement strand
ATACACGATAGGCTTTTTTCAGTTTCCGTCTATACCAAATCCACTACCAAAGCTTTGGTCAGCTCGAGGCTGGAGTAGAAGACACTTGCCCAAGGTACAACGCCATGGTATTGAACCCGGAACTATGTGGTGGAGAAGCAAGCTTCATACCACACAGTCACGTCTGCGCCAACACATACATACATATATACATACATATATACATACATGCATACATACA
>NW_026317147.1:0-555 GCF_001194135.2 Octopus bimaculoides | reverse complement strand
GTACGTACATTCTTTCATCTTCTGTATGCACGTACGAAGGTTCGATCGTTCGTAATATGAACTTACGTTCGTTTGTTCACACTTTCGTTCGTTTGATCTTTCGTTCGTTTGTTCGTTCGTTCGTTTGTTCGTTCGTTCGTTTGTACGTACGTACATAAGGTACGTTCCTTCGTTCGATCGTTCGTACGTACGTACTTACGTAAGTGCGTACGAACGTTCGTTTGTTCGATCGTTCGTTCGTAATTACTAACGTACTTTCGTTCGTTCGTTCGTACATTCTTACGTTCGAATGTTCCTACGTACGTTCGACCTTTCGTTCGTTCGTTCGGTCGTTCGTTGTTTTGTTCTTTCGTTCGTTCGTACGTACGTACGTATCTTCGTTCGTTTCAACATACGTACTTACGTATGTACGTGCGTGCCTACGTACGATTTTTCGTTCGTTTGTTCGTTCGTTCGTGCGTACGTAATTACGTCCGTTCATTCGTTAGTTCGTTCGTTCATTCGATCGTTCCATCGTTCGTACGTGCGTACGAAAGATCGTTCGTTCGAATGTTC
>NW_026317146.1:2834-4403 GCF_001194135.2 Octopus bimaculoides | reverse complement strand
TAGTTTAACGCTCGGGAATAGAGAAAGTCTTTGACGTTTCGAGCTACGCTGTTCAGCTGAAAGGAATACAGAAAGAAATAAGGAGAGAAACAAGAATAAAAAAATATAAATGTAGTGGTCATCGATCTATCATGATATGTATATATATATATTGATAGAAAAGACAACAAAAGAAAGAAAGAGACCTCGCTATTATGTAAATAGAGGAATTTACCTATAAAAATATGTGACAATTATTCGGTGGCCATGATAAAACTCCGAGTTTCGGATGCCAGGGCGGAAACCCACGCCGCCATCTCTTCAGTTATCTGGCTATTGAAAATTGCTATGAGAAAGACCGTTAAACAAAGGGAAAATTATTGTGTGGTTGACCGTTATTAAGACAAAAGAGTTATTAGAATGACCGTTAAATAAGGGGAGGGGGTAAAGGTAAGGGAGTAAAAAAGTCTATAGTATTCGCGTAAGCGCACGAATCCGTACATGCGCCTATATGTATATACTCATCCACCCTCGCTTGAAACCCACATATGCTCACCCACACATTCGCCAAATATATATATATATATATATATACGCGCACACACACACAGACACACACAGATACACACACACGCACACACACATATATATATGTATATATATATATATATATATATATATATATATATATATATATATATACCCGCATACACGAGTATACCCGCATACACACACAGACGCGCACGCAACACACTCGCACCCATACACACGCGCGCAAAAAAGGTCCATACATACGTCAATATACGCACATGCTCAAGAAAAAAAAACAGGGTTAAAAGCGAAATACAGAAAAAAGGGCAAAACGCGTCTATATGCGCATATTCTCGCAAGCACGCACATACATCTATATACGCACGTACCCGCACACACGCACACATCCACAAGTGGGCACATAAGGTTACATGTACGCGTCTATAGACGCACAGAAAAAAAGCAGGGTGGAAGGGAGAATACAGAAAAAATATATGTGAAAAATGTACAAAACATTATCTTTCTATATATAAAATATATAAGAAATCTAAGTAAAACGTATAGAGAGATAAAAAAAAGAAACTTGTACATAGATACAATATAGAAAGCAAGTCATATCAGTAATCTCGTGGGGACCAAAAACGTAGCAGATATTTAGCCACATGTGGACATGATCCGAAAAGTTCAGTTCTTGAATTTAGACATGTGGCGGGGTCTAAGCTGCCTTTCCAGATGAGCCAACTTTCCATATCACACAGACCGCACTTTCTGCTGTCGTTAGTGTAAGGTTTACACTTGGCTAAGATCTTCCAATGGATGTTGTAACTGCCACCTTTATCTTTTAAGGACCATGTATGACCGGGTTGTTTTGTATATTTTTCACACATATTTTTTCTGTATTTTGCTTTTAACCCAATTTTTTTCTTGAGCATGTTCGTATATTGACGTGTGTATGGACCTTTTTTGCGCGCGTGTATCGGTGCGAGCGTGTTGCGCGCGTACGTGTGGGTGTGTTTGCGGGTATATATATATATATATATATATATATATATATATATA
>NW_026317146.1:0-355 GCF_001194135.2 Octopus bimaculoides | reverse complement strand
ATAAATACACACACACACACACACACACACAAGAGTAAGTGAAAAATTTACGCACTCTTGTTACTATAATTTATTAATGTTGGCGACACTAATTCTATCACTATCTCTATTTCTCTCTCTCTTCCTCTTTTTATATTCTTTTGATCTCCCTTTTTTCTCTCTCACCCTTTCTCTAATTCTTCTCTACCTTCACCGTTTTCTATATGCCCCCACTCTCTCCTTCACTCTTTCTCCTTGACTCTCTCGTTGTTCACACGTGACCAGTGCCCATCTTTCTTCTCCTAACTCGAATTTCATTCTTCTCGTTCAGCTACAAGAGATAGCACGCATTTTTGTCTGTCTCCTGTCAAAGCTT
>NW_026317145.1:0-474 GCF_001194135.2 Octopus bimaculoides | reverse complement strand
CTCTCTCTCTCTCTCTCTCTCTCTCTATCTATCTATCTATCCATCTATCTGTCATCTTTCTGGTCAATGTCCTGTCCCTGCAGTCATAACAGCAATTGCGTTACTGTTTATAATGAAACATGTAATTTAGTCGTGCCAACTAATTGACCTTGCAGACTGTGGATGTTGACTGAATAAACAAATACAATGTGTAGGCGTTGACTTGACAAAATAGTGTGTTGACTGAATAGACGGATCGACAGTGTGTAGACATTGACCGAATAGATAGATAGACAGTGATGGATGTTGACCGAAAAGATTGACATAGAGTACAGATGTCAACTAGATGTTCTGATGCAATGACTTGTTAGATTGACAAACAATGTATAAATGTTAACTGGACAACCACAGAGTGTAGAAGTTAACAGGATGGATAGATACAGCATGTAGATGTTGACTGGTAAATAGCCACAATGTTTAGATGTTGACTGGTAA
>NW_026317144.1:0-266 GCF_001194135.2 Octopus bimaculoides | reverse complement strand
TGTTCCATAACTTAAATATTCCTTTAGCTGATACCAGACATCAGTCTTTTTTTAATATTAGCTAAATACGTAAATATATAATTTTTTGTCTAATATATTTTGAATTATTATACTTTTTCTATAAATCTTCTCTATAGGTGTTAATAAGCTACATACATTTTACCATAGTGTTAGTAATTAAGCTATTTTATTCCTTTTTATGGTGTTCTGCCCTACTTGATGTAATGATTGCATTGTTCAATTAAATGGAGTTGCATGAAACGATC
>NW_026317143.1:264-543 GCF_001194135.2 Octopus bimaculoides | reverse complement strand
ACTGGAACCCTCGACGTCGTAAGCGACGGAGTGTCAACAACAACAACAATTTATATGTATATATGTATGTATATAAGTGTATATTCCATCTTTAATCTCCTTTCTGTCAACACTCAAATGTAAGATTTCTTCCTTGACGCGTATCATCCAATGATGAAAGCAATTTACAATCATTATTTTGGACCACCAAACCCCCAGAAACAGCTGTTGGATTTGTAATACTCTTATTCAACCCATTTCTATTCTGTGTAGGTCGGACTTTTTTGTATGTAAATATAT
>NW_026317143.1:0-254 GCF_001194135.2 Octopus bimaculoides | reverse complement strand
AACCCATTTCTATTCTGTGTAGGTCGGACTTTTTTGTATGTAAATATATATACATTTTTTTTGCATTTAATATTCTTTGTAGATCAACCTGGCTAACTTGCTTATCCTCACATTTACTTCTCTACCTGCTCAAGTTTAAACCTCTTGAGCACTACAAAGTGTATTCTATACGGAGAATATCTGATTCTCATCTATGAACTATATACACACACACACATACGTGTGTGTGTGTATGTGTGTGTGTGTGTGTGTGT
>NW_026317142.1:0-411 GCF_001194135.2 Octopus bimaculoides | reverse complement strand
ATATATATATGCGTGTACGTGAGTTTCGTGCGCATATACATGTATGTATAGAAATGTGTTCAGAGATACGATTGCATATGTATACGTGCGTGAGTGTGCGCACGCGCTATTTGTGTGTGTCAGTGTGTGTGTGAGCGTGTGTGTGCGTGTGTGCCAGTGTATGTTCTTTTTCAATATGCTTATAATCTAATTACTTTCAGATTCAGTTATATTTTGGAGAAAAGCACGCATAACACACGAGACACAGAGATGGTCACACAAGTACTTACGTGTTAACACATACCTCCGCACAGAGACCCAGAGAAACACGCAGACACACACTTACACATGCACATACATATACACGCAAAAGACACACACGCACACGCACACTCTCTCTCATATAATATATATATATATATATATATATAT
>NW_026317141.1:0-215 GCF_001194135.2 Octopus bimaculoides | reverse complement strand
GTGTGCATGTGTGAGTATGTGTCAGTGTATGTATGCATGCAGTATACATGTATAAGTATGTATGCATACTTTTCTCAGTTCTGATGGTTGCAGGTCTACTAGAATGTTTGTCAAAATCGATGTATATGCATGTATGTATATGTATGTATGTATGTATGTATGTATGTATCTATGCGTGCATGTATGCATGTGCATATGTAACATTTCTTTTAAAT
>NW_026317140.1:2479-2742 GCF_001194135.2 Octopus bimaculoides | reverse complement strand
ATATATATATATATATATATGCACATATATGCACTGGAGTAGCTGTGTGGTAGGAAGATTGCTTCCCAACCACATGGTTCTGGGTTCAGTACACAGTGTGGCACCTTGGGAAAGTGTCTTCTGCTATAACCTGAGGCCAACCAAAGCCTTGTAAGTGACTTGGTACACGGAAACTGAAAGAAGCCCGTCGTATATAAAGATATTTATATATATATATATTTGTGTGTGTGTTTGTGCCCCCTCCATCGCTTGATAACCGATGT
>NW_026317140.1:937-1071 GCF_001194135.2 Octopus bimaculoides | reverse complement strand
CCTGGGGTCGATTTGTTCGACTAAAGGCGGTGCTCCACACACAAAGCAGCGGAATGGCAGAATCGTTAGCACACTGGATGATATTGCTTAGCGGTATTTCGCCTGTCTGCATGTTCTGAGTTCAAATGCCGCCG
>NW_026317140.1:814-922 GCF_001194135.2 Octopus bimaculoides | reverse complement strand
TTCATCCTTTCAGGGTCGATAAAATAAATGCCAGTTGAGTACTGAGGGGTGGGGCGATCTAATCGACTATCTCCCTCTCCCAAATTCCAGGCCTTGTACCTATAATAG
>NW_026317140.1:439-616 GCF_001194135.2 Octopus bimaculoides | reverse complement strand
GTGTAAGTTTGAAACATCTTTCGTCTCGTCCAAAAGAAATTCAATTTTTTTCCTGTTTTGTGATTATGACGTCATAATATGGATATCGTTTCTTGAGGATTTTTGCTTTCAAAAACTCTTCAGTCTCTTTCAACCTTTCACGGTGATTAGAGGCTAGGAAATGTGTGCGCCAGGGGA
>NW_026317140.1:0-194 GCF_001194135.2 Octopus bimaculoides | reverse complement strand
AACCAGAAGTATTCCTCACACTCCGTACATTTCCGCAGAATAATTTATCTGGAATAATTCTGTGACTGTAAAGAGAAATAATAATAACGTTAAATAACAATCAAAATGAGGAACACGAAATAATTGTCACTTAACTTAGGCGCAGCAGTGGCTGTCTGTTAAGAAGCTTGCTCCCAACCACATGGTTCTGGGTT
>NW_026317139.1:0-419 GCF_001194135.2 Octopus bimaculoides | reverse complement strand
CTATCTAATTACTTGTCTCCTTCTAAAATCAGGCATAACTTGGTGTTCGGTCGATTTACGGGAGCAGTTTAACCTCTTGTGACGATTTTATAGATGCGGTACTTTTGGGTCTTCTATATAAGCCCGAATAGGGAACAGCAAACTTCAAGCGGCGTTACGTTACTGATTCAGTTTGGGCGGACATCGGACTTAGGAAGCACCAACAAGTTGGAATTTCTCCATTTTGACGGGGATTTTTCAAATTTTTTTTTTCACGGTGACCATGGAAATACTATGGACTATCTTTTTAGCAAAACGAAATTTGCGGAAAGTGTTTCCCCCCACCTCAATTCCCCTCTCCGGACCAATTTTAGTAGATTTTTGGGCACTACACACTTAAAGAAGACAGAAGAAGCCTTTTCGGTAGAAAAAAAAAAAAA
>NW_026317138.1:0-209 GCF_001194135.2 Octopus bimaculoides | reverse complement strand
ATATATATATATATATATATACATACATACACATGCACACACATATATTGTTGTACATTAGTGAATATTAGCACCAAATAAATATTTGTGTGGGCGTGTGTATGTAGGTATGTATGTGTTTATGTATTCGTGTATGCATCTATGATTATGTGTGCGTGTGTGTTTGCCAACGGAAATAATGAAACAATACGAAAGACTGCTAGAGACCA
>NW_026317137.1:0-243 GCF_001194135.2 Octopus bimaculoides | reverse complement strand
ATATATATGTACGTGTGTGTGTGTGTGTATACATATTGATATATGCATATATATACATATATAAATATAAACCAATATGTTAGCGGATGCATATATATATGTATGTGTGTGTGTGTGTGTGTGTGTGTATACTATATATACATTTGTGCATATGTATATATACAATCTCTCTCTCACACTCTCTCAATACATATATAAATGCTCGTATATATGTGTGTGTTTGTGTGCATGCATGTATATATA
>NW_026317136.1:4956-5463 GCF_001194135.2 Octopus bimaculoides | reverse complement strand
AGTGCACAAGGAAGCTAAACGTGTGTAAGTTCGTTCGAATTTCGCACGAACGGTGCAGAGTGAGGCCGAACGGACGCACGTACATTCGAATTCCGCTCGGACGGTGCAGAAAGATGCCGAACGGACGCACGTACGTTCGAATTCCGCTCGAACTGTGCAGAGGTAGGCCAAACGGACGCACGAACATTCGAATTCCGCTCGAACAGTGCAGAGGGAGGTCAAACGGACGCACATAGGTTCGAATTCCTGTCGAACAGTGCAGAGGTAGGCCGAACGGATGCACGAACGTTCGAACTCCGCTCGGACAGTGCAGAGGGAGGCTTAACGTGGGCACGTTTGTTGGAACTTCGCTCGAACGGTGCAGAGGGAATCCCAACGGTCGCACGTACGTTCTAATTCCGCTCGAACGGTGGAGAGCGAGGTTGAACGGACGCACGTATGTTCGAATTCCGCCCGAACGTAGCATAGGGAGGCCGAACGGCCGCACGTACGTCCGAATTTCTCTTA
>NW_026317136.1:4066-4836 GCF_001194135.2 Octopus bimaculoides | reverse complement strand
GAGGCTTAACGGAGGCACATACGTTCGAATTCTGCTCGGACGGTGCAGAGGGTGGTCGAACGGACGCACGTACGTCCGAATTCCGATCGAACAGTGCAGAGGGAGGCCGAACGGACGTTCGTACGTTCGAAATCCGCTCGAAAGTTGCAGAGAGAGACCGAACGAAGGCATGTATTTTGAAATTCCGCTCAAACGGTGTAGAGGGAGGCATAACGGACGTACGTACTTCGGAATTCCGCTCGAACTGTGCAGAAGCAGGCCGAACGGACGCACGAACGTGTGAATTCCGCTCGGACGGTGCAGACGAAGGCCGAAGGGACGCACGTACGTACGAATTCCGCTCGAACATTGCAGAGGGAGGCCGAACGGACGTACGTACGTTCGAAATCCGCTCGAAAGGTGCAGAGGGAGGTCGAACGGACGCACGTACGTCCGAATTCCTCTCGACCGGTGCAGAGGTAGGCCGAACGGGTGCACGAAAGTTCGAATTCCGCTCGGACGGTGCAGAGAGAGGCCGAACGGACGGATGTCCTTTCGAATTTCGCTCGAACGGTGCAGAGGGAATCCGAAAGGTCGCACGTACTTTCTAATTCCGCTCGAACGGTGGAGAGCGCGGTTGAACGCATGCACGTATGTTCGAATTCCGGCCGAACGTAGCATAGGAAGGCCGAACGGACGCATGTACGTCCGAATTCCGCTCGAACGGTGCAGAGGGAGGTCGAACAGACGCACGAACGTTCCAATTCCGCTCGGACAGTGCACAGGGAGGC
>NW_026317136.1:3508-4056 GCF_001194135.2 Octopus bimaculoides | reverse complement strand
GCTCGAACGGTGCAGAGGGAGGTCGAACAGACGCACGAACGTTCCAATTCCGCTCGGACAGTGCACAGGGAGGCTTAACGTGGGCACGTACGTTCCAATTCCGATCCAACGTTGCAGACTGAGGCCGAATGGACGCGCGTACGTTCGAATTCTTTTCGAACGGTGCAGAGGGAGGTGAAACGGACGCACATACGTTCGAAATCCGTTCGAACGGTGCAGAGGGAAACCGAACGGACGCACGTAGTTTTGAATTCCGCTTGAACGGTGCAGAGTGATGCCAAGCGGAGTTACGAACGTTCGAATTCCGCTCGGACAACGCAGAGGGAGGCCGAACGGACGCACGTACGTTCGAATTCCGCTCGAACTGTGCAGAGGTAGGCCAAACGAACGCACGAACATGGGAATTCCGCTCGAACGGTGCAGAGGGAGGCCGAACGGACGCTCATACGTTCGAATTCCACTCGAACGGTGCAGAGGGAGTCTGAACGGACGCACGTACGTTCCAATTCCGTTCGAACGGTGCAAAGGGAGGCCGAACGGACGCACGT
>NW_026317136.1:2511-3013 GCF_001194135.2 Octopus bimaculoides | reverse complement strand
CCGAACGGACGCACGTAGTTTTGAATTCCGCTTGAACGGTGCAGAGTGATGCCAAGCGGAGTTACGAACGTTCGAATTCCGCTCGGACAACGCAGAGGGAGGCCGAACGGACGCACGTACGTTCGAATTCCGCTCGAACGGTGCAGAGGGAAGTCGAACGGCCGCACGTACGTCCGAATTTCTCTTAAACGGTGCAGAAGTAGGGCGAACGGACGCACGAACGTTCGAATTCCGCTCGGACAGTGCACAAGGAAGCTAAACGTGTGTAAGTTCGTTCGAATTTCGCACGAAAGGTGCAGAGTGAGGCCGAACGGACGCACGTACGTTCGAATTCCGCTCGGACGGTGCAGAAAGATGCCGAACGGACGCACGTACGTTCGAATTCCGCTCGAACTGTGCAGAGGTAGGCCAAACGGACGCACAAACGTTCGAATTCCGCTCGAACGGTGCAGAGGGAGGTCGAACGGACGCACATACGTTCGAATTCCTGTCGAACAGTGCA
>NW_026317136.1:0-282 GCF_001194135.2 Octopus bimaculoides | reverse complement strand
CTAATTCCGCTCGAACGGTGGAGAGCGAGGATGAACGGACGCACGTACGTTCGAATTCCGCTCCAATGGTGCAGACTGAGGCCGAATGGTCGCGCGTACGTTCGAAATCTTCTCGAACGGTGCAGAGGGAGGTGAAACGGACGCACGTGCGTTAGAATTCCGTTCGAACGGTGCAGAGGGAGGCCGAACGGACGCACGTACGTTCGAATTCCGCTCAAACGGTGTAGAGGGCGGCCGAAAGAATGCACGTACGTACGAATTCCGCTCGAACAGTGCAGAGGG
>NW_026317135.1:0-420 GCF_001194135.2 Octopus bimaculoides | reverse complement strand
TTTTTTACTTTTGCATCTGTTATTTTGGAAAATAATTTTACCTTTGTGAGATCTTTTTCAGTGATTTTGGTTGTTTGTAGCTTTTAATAATTTTGTGTGTGTGTAAAATTTCCTTTAATTTGGGGTCCTTATGTAGCATTGGTATGTTTTGGGTGATGATGGTGAAGGCTTCTTTGTTTCTGGGGTTGTATGTGGATATGTACGGCAGTATTTTCAGGGAAGGTGTGTTGCTGTGTTTAACTTTTCTTAAGTTTTCTATGTCAATTTGTGATGCACGTCTGATTCCATCCTCTATGAGTTGAACTGGGTTGTGTCTGTCAATTAGTGTGTTTTTGAGTTCTTGTAGTCTATAATCTCTAGTATTTTGTTTTGACACTATTGTGCATATCCTTCTTGCAAGTTTGAAGGGGATGTTTGTCT
>NW_026317134.1:1517-2256 GCF_001194135.2 Octopus bimaculoides | reverse complement strand
TATGTACGTCTATATAAATACACACACATAAGCACATGCACGTTTTTACGTTTCGATAAATATACACACACATATATATATATATACATACATACATACATACGTACATACATATTTATATATATATGTACGTATTGTACAGAACATCTATAAAACTTTATATAAATTTTGAAACGTATTAAGATCTTTACAGACAAAATATTACTATAAGTGGATGTGTGTGTGTGTGTGTGTCTCTGTTGTTCATCAGTTGATGTTTATACACCCATATTTATACACATCTATGCCTCTCTATGGAATGTGGTAAATACGCCTTATGCTTGTTATTATATACACATGCATGCAGACTTCGTTCGCCTGCCTTAACACAATGTGCAATATAGATAGACGTATAAATTCATTAACAGGAATTATATGTACATGTATGTATGTATGTATTAACCTCGTGGGCATCGGTACCATTTTCCTCTTTCTCCGTTTTTCCATTCTCCGAACTTTCCATCTTTCCGACGAAGGGCTACGCCCGAAACGTCATACACTCTCTCTTTCCTTTCCCGAGCGTCCAATAACACTATCCGTATCACGTCCTCACTTTGTTGTTTTTTTTGTTATTGTTTTTTTGAACTTTATATATATATATATATATATATATATATTATTTATATTATTATATGAATGAACGCCACGCATCCCCTTCCAAGTAACTTTCATATATAAATATATATATATATATATATAT
>NW_026317134.1:0-652 GCF_001194135.2 Octopus bimaculoides | reverse complement strand
ATATTTGCTTCACCACATACCGAAGTTCAGAAATAGCAGCTAAAAAAGTCTCAGCTTTTTTAGCTGCTATTTCTGAACTTCGGTATGTGGTGAAGCAAATATTTGCTGATCCCTTAATTATGTTTATAAATAGATAGGTAGATAGATAAACAGATTGATAGGTAATTAGACACAGACAGATAGATAGATAGATAGATAGATAGATAGATAGATAGATACCTCCAAAAGATGTTAATGGATATTCAATAATGATTTCACTGCAGCATCATTTGTTGTTGATGTCGTTGCTGTTGCTTTTGTCACTGCTGTTGTTGTTTAGTTCCAAGGTCACCCTTGATCCAGCAGACATGTGATCAAAGCCAATCCAACCGTAACCATCCCGTCATTTGAAGGAGGACGTATATAGTAACTGACATTATCCAAAATACTTGCTCCTTTGCTAAGACGGCATGGCATGATCTGAGCAAGTAAGTCGGCTGCTGTTTTCAGCCGGTCGAGCGACCACATAAAGGGCTCAGGCGTTGGTGATGCTGTTCATGTTTGTTTGTTGGTGGGCGGGATTCAGAAGTGGCTGTCAATTAACTTAAAACATATCACTCCGCCACGCCACCCAGCCAGCCAGCCAGCCAATTCACTATGTGTAGGGGGGGGG
>NW_026317133.1:0-501 GCF_001194135.2 Octopus bimaculoides | reverse complement strand
TCTATCTATCTATCTATCTATCTATCTATCTATCTATCTATCTAGTATTAATAATAATAAAGAATATGGAAACTTGTACATTGGCAAAATTTATTTTATAGTTATCTGCAGGCATATTACAAAGACCTGCACGTGTTTCGACTACAGTGTTGAAGATGCTACTTTTCAATATTGTTGGTGCCGTTTCATCAGGGTTCGTTTATTTGGTCTTCGAAGTGAACTGGCTGAAGTAAATTTTTGTTAGTCAGTGTTTTGTGTGAGAGGGGGGTGTAGTTATTTGTAGGTATGTGCTCCCAACCTTGATTTCACTCCAGCTATTTATTAACCCAAGTTATTTCACTTTAAGTATATCTATCGATATACCTTTTAAAGCGTAAATTTATTGATCTTCATGACATTGTTTCATTATGTGAAACATTTCGCTTGTGCCTGCAGTTTAACACACAAATGCAGAATAATAGAGACATTTTCTCTCTCTCTCTCTCTCTCTCTCTCTCTCTC
>NW_026317132.1:0-237 GCF_001194135.2 Octopus bimaculoides | reverse complement strand
ATATATATATACATATGTATGTATATAATCGTATTTTTATCGATCAAGTTGCTTTCTTCTCATATTTGCTTCTGTAGTTTCATTAGCCCTACATATTATTGCCCCAAGCATCTTTTTCATACTTTATTACAGTTTCCTTTATAAGAAAGTAAATAATCATATGTATTGGGCAGTATTTCGTCTGTTATTTTTTTAGTATTATTATTATTATTATTATTATTATTATTATTATTATTA
>NW_026317131.1:0-1846 GCF_001194135.2 Octopus bimaculoides | reverse complement strand
CCCCTTAGCAAGCAGAACATGGGGACAATTGCCGCGCAAAAATAAGAACCTTGGTGAGTATCTATTGAACTTGGGTTGAAGAGTGAATGTAAGAGGTTTATGATCTGTGAATGCCGTGAACTCCTGACCTTCTAGGAGATGGCGGAAGAGTCTCACAGCAAGATAAACTGCTAAGAGCTCTCTGTCAAAATTACTGTAACACTGTTCTCCTGGCTTGAGTTGACATGAGAAAAAGGCAAGCGATTGAGATTTCTGGTTGATGATGTGTTCTAGAATGGTGCCGACAGTGATCGTGGACATGTCTACAGTTAAGGATAGTTTCACGTTTGCAGTAGGATGAGTGAAAAAGGAAACTTTAGCTAATTCAGACTTTACGGAGTCGAAAGCTCGCAAGGGGTCAACCGAAAGGGAAATAGATGCGTCTTTCTTCTTTGTGGATTTCAAAAGTTGTGTCAGGGGGAACAACTTGTCCGCGCAGTTCGGAATGAAAGTTCTGTAAAAATCTATTAACCCCAAAAAGTGACGTACTTGTCTCAATGAAGTAGGGGTGCGATTTTCTGAATAGCATCCACTTTAGATGGGTGGGGTCGAATTCCCTCTGCGTCTATAAGATGTCCAAGGTATTCCAATAAAGTTGTACCGAATACACATTTAGCTGGATTGATCTTTACATGATATGCTCACAGACGTTGAAACAACTGAGATAGATGATGATGATTTTCAACTGTGTCGCTGGCTACTAGGAGGTCATCTACATAAGCAAAAACAAAATTCAATCTGCGTACAACTTCATCAATGAAACGCTGGAATGTACTGGCTGCATTTCTCAGACCAAAAGGCATAGATAGGAATTCAAATGAACCAAACAGAGTGGTTACGGCAGATTTAGGTATATTTTCTGGGTTCATATGGATTTGGTAGTACACACGTACCAGATCCACTTTGGAAAATATAGTGCAACCATGAGAGAATTTTGTAATAATTCGACCGTGCGAACCAAAGGAGATGGCGACGTAGATGGAAAAGGCTCCTTTTTACCATGTCGCACGGTCGAACACAAAATAAGATATATATGATAAGATAGAAGGCTCATCGTGAGTGATACGAGCCATAGTGCCAGTAAAAGAATTTAGGACAGACAACTTAATGAGAGTAAGTTTATTAACATAGTGAAACTGTTTGTGTCTGTGTGTGTGCATGCGACATATATAAATAACACAGTAGATAAGTCAGGCCTTCGTGTACAAGAGAATGTATACAACAATGTGAAGTTACGGACAGTCGTATAAGCAATAGTGTGTGTACAGTGTGAGTGAAAGTAACACAGAACATAGAAAGAGTGTCTGTAACAGACTACAAGTTTCAAACACTGAGATAGAGAAATACCAGTTTGTGTTAGAGTTACACAAGAAGATAGAATGTTCATACGCAGGAAGTTGTGGCCAAGTAGCAAAGCTGTGGTATCACAATATGTGTGTTGAGCGTCGAATGCTGTGACCGTTTACCTGATACGGAATATTCTCGCTGGTTAGTTCTGACTGTTGCTCGTGGTGGAAACAATCCACTCAAACAGTGTCGATATAAAACCGAGTGTGTTGATATTGGTGTGTACCTGGTGGTGGGGTTGCTGGCGCACGACATTGCGGTAGACAGTACATATGTGGTGTTATGTTTCCCTCGGGTGACTCGCAGAGATAACATAACGAGTTATACAGTTTAATTATTACATTTATTGTTCAATTACATACAAAGAACGCACTCACCCAATGTTCGTTATGAATAAACAAGTCATGTCAGCCATATATATATCAATGACCTTTTACTACGACAGTCCCACAAGACAACA
>NW_026317130.1:0-424 GCF_001194135.2 Octopus bimaculoides | reverse complement strand
CACACATACACATACATATTTATGTATACATACATATATGTGTATGGGCATACACACACATGCACAAACACACACATGTACACATATATTATGTGCAGTGTGGAGATTGGCTTTAATAAAATTGCAGAATTTGTAAATTTTGAATTTAGTGGCAAATGCCAAAAATGATGAAATTAAGCAAATGGAAATTATTCTGTTAAAATTTTTTTTTTAATGTAAATTTATAATAATATATATTATGTAATATGTAATGCATAATTAATAAATGTTTATAGTTACACTTTACATGTGTACATAGAATTGATTTAATGGATCAACCAACATTCATGAAGAAAACAAACACTATTGACCTAGGCCACTGACTAATTATCTGGTGGACATACAGTAGTACAATTTAAGTAGCATAAACAATTTATAGTACCTA
>NW_026317129.1:0-239 GCF_001194135.2 Octopus bimaculoides | reverse complement strand
ATCTATCTATCTATCTATCTATCTATCTATCTATCTATGTATCTATCAGTCTATTTGTCAGTCTGTCTGTCTGTTTGCCTGCCTCTATCTGTCTATGTTTCTGTCTGTCTGTCTATCTGTTTGTATGTGTATCTACCTGTCTCTATCTATCCATCTAACTGTCTGTCTGTCTGTCTGTTTGTCTGTCTGTATGCCTATTACTGATTATGTCTGTCTATTTGTCTATCACTGTTTTGTAT
>NW_026317128.1:0-353 GCF_001194135.2 Octopus bimaculoides | reverse complement strand
ATTTGCTCGACTAAAGGCGGTGCTCCAGCATGGCCACAGTCAAATGGCTACAGTCAAATGACTGAAACACGTAAAAGAGTAAGAGAGTAAAAGAGTATAAATTATTGTTAGGCTCTTTTTATGGACAAGTACTATTTCAAAAACATAATTTGCCCAGAGGGTGATGCAAGAGTGTGAATCATTGATATAAATTTAGCGGATCTGGATAATGTTTTTTTTTGTTTTTTGTTTGTATATTTTTTCGGCGAATGTACTTAGTATTTTATCTACTGCATTGAATCAATATTGGTGTTTGAAACCGTAAGAGCACTGGTGACAGTCTGTTCGTAAGTCGGTACAGCGAGAATAGGATA
>NW_026317127.1:0-533 GCF_001194135.2 Octopus bimaculoides | reverse complement strand
ACTAGACTTCAAAATGAAAAGTGATTTTTTCTAGCCTATATTAACCCACTTGACTTTAAAATGAACAGTGCTTGTTACTAGCCTATTTAAACCCACTAGACTTCAAAATGAAAAGAGATTTTTTCTAGCCTATATTAACCCACTAGACTTCAAAATGAAAAGTGGTTTTTATCTAGTCTATATTAGCCCACTAGACTTCAAAATGAAAAGTACATTTTTCTAGCCTATATTAACCCACTAGACTTCAAAATGAAAAGTGTTCTTTTTCTTCTAGTCTATATTAACCCTCTAGACTTCAAAATGAACAGTAATGTTTATAGCCTATATTAACCCACTAGACTTCAAAATGAAAAGTGCATTTTTCTAGCCTATATTATCCCACTAGACTTCGAAATGAAAAGTGCTTTTTTCTACCCTATATTAACCCACTAGACTTCGAAATGAAAAGTGGTTTTCATCTAGTCTCTATTAACCCACTAGACATCAAAATGAACAGTGCTTTTTTCTATCCTATATTAACCCACTAGACTTCA
>NW_026317126.1:0-204 GCF_001194135.2 Octopus bimaculoides | reverse complement strand
TACGTTCTTTCGTTTGCTCGTTCGTTCGTTCGTCCGTTCGTTCTTTCGCTTGTTCGTTCATTCGTTTGTTTGTTTCGTTCAATCGTTCGTTCATTCGTTCGTTTCGTTCTTCCGTACGTACGTACGATCATTCGTTCGTTCGTTCGTTCTTTCTTTCGTACGTACGTTCGTTCGTACGTACGTTCGTTCGTTCGTTCGTTCGCA
>NW_026317125.1:0-747 GCF_001194135.2 Octopus bimaculoides | reverse complement strand
AGAGAGAGAGGGAGAGAGAGAGGGAGAGAGAGAGAGAGAGAAAGAGAGAGTTCTGAAACAAAAGACATAGAAGTGTGTGTGAAAGACAGCTTTAGGAAATGAGAATATAATATGAAGATATGGACGGAGAAAAAAGAAGTAAAGAAGTAAAAGGAAACTAGAGACAAAAGGATATCGTTATAGAGGGAAAATTAATATAAAGAGAGGCATATACAGAGAGTAAGTTTGAGGGGAGGAAAATAAGAACTTAGCCGACATTTTTTGTCCCCAAACTTGAAGCAGTCGAAAAGGAGCTGTCTATAGTATATTTCACATCAGCTGACCACTATGCTATTGATTGGTGCACTAGTATTCTATTGATCAGACGACGACAGCTTAGAGCCTCATAGTTTTATACATATATGTATGTATATATATATATATATATATATATATATATATATATATATATATATATATATATATATATATATGTATGTATGTATGTATGTATGTATGTATGTATGTATGTACGTATGTATGTATGTATGTACGTATGTATGTATGAGTTCATGTAATAACATACATTTCACACACAGTCACTGACACGAAGATAGACTCATACGAACATATATACTCAAAATATACACTAACATCTACGTATACGAACATGCTTACACCCACCGCACACATACACACTTGTGTGTGTGTATGTGTTTGTGTGTGTGTACGTATATATAGTTATATATATATATATATATATATATA
>NW_026317124.1:0-397 GCF_001194135.2 Octopus bimaculoides | reverse complement strand
GATAGATAGATAGATAGATAGAAACTATGTATGATGTCACCCTGGTGCATAGGTTAGCTCGGTTGTGCCATTTAATTTGCAGCAAACATAGGACTCTTAGGCGATGTCACAATTTTTTTTCCCACCAATATATACCACATTAAAGTATCTTGATGCCTATTAAAAAAACATAAACTTTTATATGAAATCCAGTCATCCCACTTAACATTATATTGCCTATTGTTAACAATTCATCACACTTCAGATATCACATCCTCATAAGAAGAATGCGCAAAATTCAAAGCCCATTCGTGTGAATAATTATAGCAAGCGCTTATTGCAACATCTGACATTTGAAAACACACTTTCATGTAAGTATATCTATCTATCTATCTATCTATCTATCTATCTATCTATC
>NW_026317123.1:0-303 GCF_001194135.2 Octopus bimaculoides | reverse complement strand
TATTATTATTATTATTATTATTATTATTATTATTATTATTATTCAACATCGGGTAGTTTCAGGCAAATTTCTACTGCCTCACTTGCTACACCACTCTGTTGCTGGGGGCTGTGCAGCATTGTGTGTTCTCTTTTCTTGTTGTGGGAGTACAAACTCTTCCCGGAATTGTATTGCTCAAGTTTGGTTTGTTATGAGGTCTGGTTTCAGTCTTTATTATGTTTCTTTTATCATCCCTGTGTAGCTGCTGTTCTTGTCATTATTATTATTATTACTACTACTATTATTATTATTATTATTATTATT
>NW_026317122.1:269-372 GCF_001194135.2 Octopus bimaculoides | reverse complement strand
GAGGCTGGTATGCATGGGCGACTGCTGGCCTTCCATAAACAACCTTGCCCTGACTGTGCCTCGGAGGGTAACTTTCTAGGTGCAATCCCATGGTCATTCATGA
>NW_026317122.1:0-133 GCF_001194135.2 Octopus bimaculoides | reverse complement strand
GTGTTATATACTCGTGTGTGTGTGTGTTATATACTCGTGTGTGTGTGTTATATACACGTGTGTGTGTGTGTTATATACACACATGTGTGTGTGTGTGTATGTTATAATATCCTAACTTATGTATGAATATGTG
>NW_026317121.1:0-945 GCF_001194135.2 Octopus bimaculoides | reverse complement strand
ATATATATATATATATATATATATGATCAAACAGAGTACAGTGAGATACGTGTAAAAATCGATACAATAGATACAGTGAACGTATTGGATATAGTCCTTCAGAGAACTTTATCAGTTGCAACCGGTGTTTTAACTCAGAGGATCTCCGCTGTCTCTCATCAATTTTTCTCCTTTCAACTTTTCCCTTCCAGGACTGTCCGAAACGTTGGATTTTCAACTCCTTAGAACAAATTCATTCTACTCTTTTTATCGATTTTACTGTACACACACACACACACACACACACATACACACATATATATATAATTATAAATTTTCTTTAGAAACGCATAGAAAGCATGGAAGTGCTTGAGTTAAACCCAAGACGCTAGACAAGTACAAGAGAGACAGAGAAAAAGTTCAACCCAGGTAGACTACTATTGGTGTATACATATACGGATTTAATATGATAGAATTGTCTAGAACATATATTAATACATTCAGAATATAAAGATATAGAAATATCAAAATATATATATGAATGTTAGAAATATGCAAGGACAAATAAATATATACATATATAAATATAATAGAGTATAGATTAAAAAATATAGATAAGAATAATGAAAAATAGCAAGACATTTCTTTTAAAAATTCAAAATATATTATGGAATGGAGGGAGAAATAATTTTTAAAAGAAATATCTTGGTGTATTTCATTATTCTTATCTATATTTTGTCTATACTCTATTAAATTCATATATCTATATATTCATTTATCCTTGCATATTTCTAACATTCATATATATTTTTTATATTTCTATATCTTTATATTCTGAATGTATTAATATACGTTTTAGACGATTCTATCATATTAAATCCGTATATGTATACACCAATCGTAGTCTGCCTGAGATTAACTTCTTCTCTGTATCTCTTGTATTTGTATATATATATATATATATAT
>NW_026317120.1:0-220 GCF_001194135.2 Octopus bimaculoides | reverse complement strand
CTTTAGGGCATACCACCATCTGTTGTTGATGATGGCATCCGTCAATGCTCTCTTAACTAATGTGCTAATCCGGTCCCTGTAAGACTGGCGTGCCGTGAACGACGCGTTCAGATTCCAGTAACTGGGACCCTGCCTATGTGTCGTATCTAAGTCAAGTATACAGGTCACACATTTGTGGTCTGTGTAGCTGACTATATGGAATTGTGGACAACCTACACTA
>NW_026317119.1:0-666 GCF_001194135.2 Octopus bimaculoides | reverse complement strand
TATATATATCTCACTTAGGAATCGTGAGACTAATAACCTGGTGTAGAACTTCAATATGCATATGCTTCAGAATGAAGCATTAATCGAATACAAAGTAGTAATAAGAAAATGTAATGACAAACGAATAAACTATTATCTTATGAACTTCATCATTAGCTTACAGTTGTTTCTGATTGCCTGGGCAACACCTTACAGTTTCACTGGAGCCTCAAAAATTAAATGCAATTAGTCCATTACATCGTATAGCAGAAATAGTTTTAAGGTAATAAAGTTCATAAAATAATCATTTATTCCTTTGTCATCTCATTTTCTTTATATATATATATATATATACATACATACATACATATATACATACAGAGGTGGGCACTGTTAATCGAAAAGTTAACTTCGTTAATCTGTTAATTCTTTGAAAATGTAACGGAAGCTAATGTTAATCCATTAACATTAACTTTAATTTAAAAAAGCCATAACTGACTAAGTTGCTTCATAACTTCCTGAAAAATGGATACTTTTTAACGAAACTTTCACCAAATAATCACTTATATCCTGTAGATTGAGTGTATGCAAAGATTGGTAGGAAAAAATTTTCCGAGGGGTTGGGGTGAGGAGTTTCCCTCTTCATAACTTTCTGGAAAATAGGTATTTTTTAATGAAATTTTATAC
>NW_026317117.1:0-212 GCF_001194135.2 Octopus bimaculoides | reverse complement strand
TGGGTGTGTGTGTTTGCATGAACAAGTATGCATATGTATTCTGTCCTTATCTTGTTTCCTCGCTGCTCTCTTTTACGATTATAGTTCTTGCTCTTGCCCCCTGTTTCAGACGAACATTTCTAAATTATTTCTTTCTAGCTATTATTCGGTGTGTCTTTATTTCCGTACTTTGCGGAATATATGTCTATATATATATATATATATATATATAT
>NW_026317116.1:0-386 GCF_001194135.2 Octopus bimaculoides | reverse complement strand
TACCTACATCTACATGTATATATAGATACATATCTGGGTACAGGACATCAAAAACTTGGACAAAATAGGAACGGGAATATAAACAAAGCACAAAAAACGAACTTTTTTTATGGACAACAGAATGAACACATAGGAAAACAGACAAGCCACATATGGAACTTTTCCTTCATCAGCTGCCTCTATTGTAAACTAGGCGTTTCGAAGATGAGGCATATATATAAAGGGGGAGGATGCTGAAAAATTCCTGGCTTTAAGAGCATCATGAAAAGCTGGTTGGGAGCCCAACTTTCCAAGTTCTTTTACAGCGCTTAGAAAAAAACTGAAGGACCACTGAATTAAGTGTGCAAATCTGAGAGGGGAATATGTTGAATAAAATCATAATTAAC
>NW_026317115.1:0-427 GCF_001194135.2 Octopus bimaculoides | reverse complement strand
GAACCATGTGGTTGGTAAGCAAGCTACTTACCACACAGCCACTCATGCGCTGTGTTCATCAGCACTGCTGGAATCCTGCATTTCTTGATCTGGAGGTTCGGGCACAGGTAAATTTTCTGAGTGCTCTACTGGGCGCATTGCTGATTGCAAATTGGGATAAACAATGTGTTTCTTTTTCTTTGCTGTAGTACAGCTTGTAATGTCATGGTAACTAGCTCATAAGAAGTGTCAGAGACTAAAACTATGTAACTCTAAGAACGTAATATTGGAATAGCAACAAGAAAGCCAAAGATATTTTACGAGTGTTATCCAAAAAGTTTGTTTGTGTCTCACTGATTTGTCATTTGTTTGAGTTCCCTAATTTACATATAAAGTGGAATTTGAGATGCTCCCCTTAAAATCATATTTTCTGGTTTATTATTGTGTG
>NW_026317114.1:0-282 GCF_001194135.2 Octopus bimaculoides | reverse complement strand
TGTACAAATAAGCAGAAACAAGAAAAAAGTATTCAAAATAGGTTAGTAGAGTTTATTTAGTAATTTGAGCTAGAAAAAAAAAGTTGTGTTGGTTGTTGCCATTTTTACTAACAACACACTTCGTTTATGTCCTAAACACCCAACAACTTGGACACTTGTGGTCAATAAAAGAAATCATTATTATTTTAGTTGGGTTTTTTTTAACACCTTCTTGAAAGGAACTAGAAAACATGCAAGAAACAGGGCAACTGTATATATATATATATATATATATATATATAT
>NW_026317113.1:0-608 GCF_001194135.2 Octopus bimaculoides | reverse complement strand
TGGTTTTGCTTAATATACTACTACTACTACTACTACTAATTGTAGTGGTGGTGGTATTGCGGGTGGTGGTCGTAGTAGTAGTCTACACGTTGCTTGGTTTTGTTTTAAGTTGTTTAAGTAGCAGTCGTAGTAGTGGTAGTAGTAGTAGTAGTATGTATACGACGGGCTTCTTTCAGTTTCCGTCAACCAAATCTACTCACAGGGTCACTTGGTCGGCCCGAGGCTATCGTAGAAGACACTTGCCCAAGGTGTCACGCAGTGGGACTGAACCCAGAACCATGTGGTTGGGAAGCAAGCTACTTACCACACAGCCACGCCTAAAGCACAGGGGCATCGATGAGGGGGATATCACAAGGACAGACAACAATTTCTATGGGGATTTCATAAAGGATGGGGGTGGGGAGAAAGAAATGGAAAAGACGATTAAATGTGATGAAAGTAAATCGGGTTCAATCCCACTTCGTGACAACTTAGACAAGTGTCTTCTAAAACCTCGTGCCGACCAAAGCCTTGTGAGAGGATTTGGTAGGCGGAAACTGAAAGAAGCCCGTCGGCGCAGCTGTGTGGTAAGTAGCTTGCTTACCAACAACATGGTTCCAGGTTCAGTC
>NW_026317112.1:0-622 GCF_001194135.2 Octopus bimaculoides | reverse complement strand
ACATATATATATATATACATATATATATATATATACATATATATATAGCTATATATATGTATGTGTATGTGCATAGTCATGTGCATGTATGCGCATGTATAATATTTAGTTACGTAATTGCACATATCTGTATATTTATATAAGCATGCATGTGTGTGTGTGTGTGTGTGTGTGCGTGTATGTGAATATATGTTCACACATATATACGTAAACGTGTACACACACATACATGTATCATAATTATATGCGCGTGTGTGCGTGAATGTATTTTTTCAATCATTTTTTCTTTCTCTTCTCTTTCATATCTACTTGTTTCTTTTTTTATTTAGTTTATGGTGTAGAGAGGGGAGAAGACGTGGTGAAGGGGAATCATTGTTGTTTTCTGTCGTTTTTCTTCATTTTTTTAAAATTATTTTTGTCATAATATTTGTTTATTTTTTTTTTTTTACTTGTTTTTGTCAGTTTATTTCGCAACGCATAATCCACATTGACATCATTGAGGTGATTTTTTTTTATATATTGTAAATATATCGTCGACGATATCATCATCAACATCGTCATCATCAACATCGTCATCAACATCATCACCATCATCATCATCATCATCGTCATCAAACATCAT
>NW_026317111.1:0-466 GCF_001194135.2 Octopus bimaculoides | reverse complement strand
CCCGGAACCATGTGGTTGGTAAGCAAGCTACTTACCACGCAACCACTCCTACGCTTAATACTATTGTTAATATTATTACATTTAAACGTAAATTTTTTTCATAACTATAAATTTATTATTGTTATTGATATTATCATTATCATTATCCTCATCATCATCATCATCATCATCATCATCATTATCATCAGATCACTGTCCATTCTCAACTTTCGATTTTATCCTGTGTAAAAATCAAAATTCGTGGAACATTCCCATATACATTGTGTGGAGGCACGCGCATACACAGGCATGCGCGCGCGTAGATATTAGCTGCATTATTCTCCACATAAACATTTTTCTACATCCACGAAAGACATTTGTGTGTCTAGGTATTTCTAGTGTGTCTTTCTTTCTATTTTTTTATCTACCTACCTATATTTTTCTCTCTAACTCTCTCTCTCTCTCTCTCTCTCTCTCTCTCTCTCTC
>NW_026317110.1:1431-1881 GCF_001194135.2 Octopus bimaculoides | reverse complement strand
CTTTTATTCTTCTACTTGTTTCAATCATATGGCTGTTGCCATGCTGGAGCAGCGCCTTAAAGCCTTTTACTCGAAGAAATCGTACACTCCAGACTTGTTTGTAAGCCGGGTACTTATTCTATCGGTCTCTCCTGTCGAACTGCTAAGTTATGGGGACATAAACACGCCAACATCGGTTTTAAAGTGATGTGGTGGTGGGTGGGCAAACACAGACACAAAAGCACACACTGAAATACATACATACATACATACATACATACATACATACAATGCCGCTCAAACATCTTCCTGGTTGCACCCAAATATGTCAGTGTCGCTCTCCTTTTAACTGTAGTCTTTATTAACATGAGTCGCCCCCCCCCCCCACCTACTTTCGACGTGTTTTATGTCCGTCTTTACTGTGAAAGCAGATGTGGGAGTAATTGGGAGGTGGAACCAGAGGCAGGGAGA
>NW_026317110.1:0-436 GCF_001194135.2 Octopus bimaculoides | reverse complement strand
CGTCAGCATCACCATCATCATCTTCTTCTTCTTCTTCTTCTTCTTCTTCTTTTTTCTTTCTTTTTCTTCTAACTTCCCCTCCCCCTCGCCTCCCCCTCTACAAATAGGGGGTTGTTTAATTCCTATTTACACGTCAATTATACGTTTTGTTGTTACTGTTGGCTTTTTGTTGTTATTGTTTGTTCAGTTACCGTAATTGCTTCCGAAGATGCTATTGTTGGCTGTTGCTGTTGTCCTTGTTGTTGTTGTTTCGGGTTCCAATCTGTTCCCTTTTTCCTAAACATCACACAAATGCCCCCACCCCCACCATCCCCGTCATCATTTAACCCAAGGTCGTCACCACCACTATTACGACAGCCGACACCGCAGCCAGCTTCGCCACGGACACCTGGCTAACCGCCACCACCACCATCATACGAAGGCCACCACTACCACA
>NW_026317109.1:0-497 GCF_001194135.2 Octopus bimaculoides | reverse complement strand
AAACATGAATGTCGTATGCTATTTGGTTGCTATGGTGATTTGCTCACAGTGCATCCAGAAAACGAAGAAGACACAAGGAAAGCTGAAGTTCGTCGCCGAAGCATGAATGCCCGCATGAAGTTATTCAACACGGTTCTTTTTCTGTCGTTGCTTATTGTTGGGGCATATCTAATAGTAAAAGCACTCACAGAGCTTTTAGACAGCAAACCCTTAGCAGCACTTCCCGATATATGTAATGAGATTGCTTAGTTTTACTTATGTCCACAAGGTAATATACACTCATACATACATACATGCATAGATTCAAGCATATATATAAGTGTATATGTATGTGCCTATATATATATATATATATATATATCATTAATAAATACATTAACAATATTCACAGGGAATCAATATTCGATAGGATGTATATTTAATGTATATTATATATGTATATATATTTATATATGTGTGTGTGTGTGTATCATATATATATATATATATATATATAT
>NW_026317108.1:0-402 GCF_001194135.2 Octopus bimaculoides | reverse complement strand
TATATATATATATATATATATATATATATATATATAGACATACACAAAGGAGGGCTGCAATATCAAACTCCACCCTTCACCAAAAGCCAATCACATAAGAATGGGCATTGAAAAGGTGATTTCACTGATGGTGCTCCAGCAAGGCCACAGCCTTTGGGCTGAAACACATAAACAAATAAGAGTATATATATATATGTCTGTGTTTATTATATATATATATATGTATATGATATATGTGTTTTTTATATGCTACATCAGATAGTCTATTTTGTGGATTTACATCAAGGTGGATGTTTATCTGGGTACGTCAGGGATACACAACAGACAAAAGTACAGACGTAAATGAAGCAAAATGTTTTTATGTATTTTATTGATTCTGAGAGATTTTCTTGTTGATATTTT
>NW_026317107.1:0-326 GCF_001194135.2 Octopus bimaculoides | reverse complement strand
TATTGTTCTCATGGCTCGTCCTTTTTCCCATTCGCTCTACAGAGCCCGGCTTTTTTATTTTTGTACTTCTCTACTTCTGATCTTCATGTTCGCACATTTGTAATCCAGAATCATTTTCTTGTCACTTAGCTTGGGCTGGCCGAGAGATATGATACAAAACACTAGTCTACGATGCCATGCACCACGCGATCGATCGAGGGAGCTTTTTACTGTGAGAAAACTTTCTTTATCATTTGATTGTTCTGCGTTCTCTAATATAATGAATAATAGTTCTCTGACAGTTTTCATATGTATGTTATAAAGTGTATACTCACACACAAACACAC
>NW_026317106.1:0-326 GCF_001194135.2 Octopus bimaculoides | reverse complement strand
ATATGCACGTACATGGACACATCCATCCATTAATCCATACATGGTGGTCGTCTGCTTCTCGTGCAGAATCTGAGCACATCTTGTACTTACACCTGAGATCCATCATGGCGTCTTATGAGGCTTTTTAGAAAAAGACATATATTGCATGAACACATACATACATGCATACATACACATCTATCCTTACCCGTTTGTATATATATATATATGTGTGTGTATATATATATACATATAAGCACGTTGTACCCACAAACACACAGATACATGTATATGCATGTTTGACTTGTACGCGCATATACACACATACACACATAATTAACTGTTTC
>NW_026317105.1:0-244 GCF_001194135.2 Octopus bimaculoides | reverse complement strand
CTTTCTTTCTTTCTTTCTTTCTTTCTTTCTTTCTTTCTTTCTTTTCTCCTCTCTTTCTCTCTTCTTTTTCTCATATTCTTCTACCTTTTCATTCATTCACCATATCTCATTTCTCTTTCTCTTTCTCTCAACACCACTCTATATCCATTTCTTTCTCTCTCTCCTTCTCTCTCTCTCTTTCTCTCTCACATACTCGCTTACTCACTCGATCTCTCTTTCCCCCCCCCTCTCTCACACACACACA
>NW_026317104.1:0-471 GCF_001194135.2 Octopus bimaculoides | reverse complement strand
TGTATGTATATATATATATATAATGTATGTATATATATGTATGTATATATGTGTGTATGCATGTATATATATGTATATATATGTATGTATATGTATGCATGTATAGATATATATATATATATATATGTATATATTTATCTAATATATTAAAAGGCCAGTTTGTGTGTGTGTTATGTGAACTACGGCCGAGAGTACCCATTGTTATTTAAATGTAAATTTGAACCCAAATCTCATTAGTACATTCGTTAAAACACGTGATTTCACTTTGCAAACAGTTGAGTTATTGTATCCGATATCTGATATTTGAACTCAGTGAATTTTGGAAGATTTTTTTCCACATTTTTTGCGGCGTTAATTTTTTTCAACTTTGAATATGGAGAAGAGTTTCATGCTATCAAGCAGTGATTCCGAATTTGAAGCATTTTTCAACCGAAGATATGGAGATATCGAAGAAAAGAATGAATGAGCTAC
>NW_026317103.1:0-200 GCF_001194135.2 Octopus bimaculoides | reverse complement strand
ATAATCACACATTTACTAAGAGCTTTTTGTTTCTCTATTTCTTAGTTTCTAATGAACGAGTAGCTGAATGCTATTCTTTTGATCAAAAGTTGGACTGTAATTTCTACACATGTGTGAGTGAGAGATTACCTTGCCCTGAACTACTATATGTGCACAATCAGGAACCTGTTTATTGTAAAAGACCCGATGAAAAGGTAAAA
>NW_026317102.1:0-240 GCF_001194135.2 Octopus bimaculoides | reverse complement strand
ATTTGTTCTTTTATTGTTCTTTTATTGTTGATCTGTTAGATTGTTTAGAACATTCGTTCTTAATTAGTGGGTTTTATCGTCTTGATACGTTTAACCGTTACCACTAAAATTTTGTATCTGCGTAGACATTAGCTCTACAAATGCAAGTGTGTGCGTGTGTTTGTGTGTGTATACACTCACTCACTCACTCACTATCTGTCTCTCAGTCTGTTTGTCTGTGTGTATGTGTGTGTGTGTGTG
>NW_026317101.1:0-208 GCF_001194135.2 Octopus bimaculoides | reverse complement strand
ATGTGGTTGGTAAGCAAGTTACTTACCACACAGCCACTCCTGTGCCTTGTATATACCTTCTTCATAGGCTTTTCTATATATCTGTATTTTTATTCACATATAAATATGTTACCTTCTGTGTTTTTTATACATGCATACTTTATGTGTTTAAGGGCCATGGTAATCTTAATATATAAATCTGAAATTGTGTGTTTGTGTGAAGCCTTTT
>NW_026317100.1:0-357 GCF_001194135.2 Octopus bimaculoides | reverse complement strand
TTGGGCAATGAATTGTGTCCTTCAGCAAAACAATTTATTTCTCATTGCCCCAGTCCACTTGGCTGGCAAAAATGAGTAATCTCGCAATGGACCAGCATCCCATCCAGGGTGGGAAACATGTACACCACAGACTCCGGCAAACTAACTTTATGAGCTTATGGCTCGGGAAGGACCTTATATCCTTTTGTTTTTTTACATATTCCACCAATCTCTTTTGCCAAGCCCCTAAGTTACAGGAACGTAAACAAACCAGCACTGGTTATCAAACCATGACATGCGAAACAAACACAGGCTTAAAGTCACACAGGACTATTCCTTTCTCATTCTAATTTCTTATATATATATATATATATATAT
>NW_026317099.1:0-411 GCF_001194135.2 Octopus bimaculoides | reverse complement strand
TCACAATTCACAGAGTCTGTTTGTTCAGTGCAGGTTTGCTGAAGGTAATATCTGTATTGTAGTGAATGTTACTGGTAGTGACTGCATGTAGGGCATTGATGTATTGGAGGAAGAGAATGAGAAATAAAACTGAAATTTGGGATATGCAAGATTTGATAGCGTGAGTTAGAAAAAGTGCCATCCGTACATGCCAAGATGGTGTAATCTGATAGAAAGTGATGAATGAGAAGTGGAGGTCATAGAAAAGAAATTACTTGGGAGATTTACACAGCAGACAATGTGATGCTTTGCCTTTGTCAAGGTGCAGTGATACTGATGACGGTTTTCACTAAATTTATCGAGAGTGAGAGCCCTCTAATGTAGGTCTCCAGTAGGTTTGCCCTTATGCAAGTCATATTGGTAGTCATAAAG
>NW_026317098.1:0-427 GCF_001194135.2 Octopus bimaculoides | reverse complement strand
ATATATATATATATATATATATATATATATATATACATACACATATCTTTATATTATATATGTAAGAACATATGTATACACACACACATGTATACACACGCACATACACATATATTTGTATATATCTATATGTATGAGAATATAGTGAATAGGAAGTATCTTGTTTCAGAATATTATCGCATATACCTAAAGTCATGTATTTCGTTTTGGTTATACGGCATTTAAAATACCAGTGCCATTAATTCCCTGTACTTGCCAGACTTATCTCATTCTAAATAACTAAGCATCTTCACAGTACAAAGAAATATAATCTTGAGACTAAATTTTTATTACATCCTCTATTAATAGTACCATCTGTATTCCAGTGAAATAGCCAAAATACTAGCTACTGTTTATATTCTGAAAGTTCATATTCATTTCTGATGAA
>NW_026317097.1:0-667 GCF_001194135.2 Octopus bimaculoides | reverse complement strand
GTTCTTATCTGCATTCGTACGTACGTACGATCGTTCATTATTTCGTTCGTAGGTTCTGTACGGACGTTCCTACTTTCGTTCGTTCGTGCGTTCGTACTTTCGTTCGTACGTACGTTTGTTCGTGCGTCCGTCCGTCCGACCGCTCGGTCGTTCGTACGTACGTATGTGCGTACGTTCGTACGAACGTACGTACTATCGTTCGTTCGTAGATACGTACATACGATCATTCGCTCGTTCGTTCGTTCGGTCGTTCGTAATTACGTATGTACGTACTTTCGTTCTTTCGTTCGTTCACTCGTACGTACATACGTACGTACGTATATGCGTTGGTTCGTTTGTACATACGTATTTCCGTATGTGAGTACGTACTCTCGTTCGTTGGATCGTTCGTTTGTTGTTTTGTGCATTCGTACGTACGTTCGCTCGTTCGTTAGTTCGATCCTTCGTTCGTTCGTACGTTCGTAGGTACATACGTACGTTCCTACGTTCGATCGATCGTTCGTTTGTGCGTTCGTTCGTGCTTACGCGCGTTCGATCGTTCGTTCGTACGTCCGTCCGTCCGTTCGGTCGTTCGTACGTACGTAGTTCGTTCGTTATTTCATTCGTACGAACGTACGTTCCCAGGGTCGCTCTAACGTGCGTTCGTTCGATAGCTCGTTCGTTCGTT
>NW_026317096.1:0-216 GCF_001194135.2 Octopus bimaculoides | reverse complement strand
AAATAGAATAATGATGTTGCCAACAATGTAGCCTAAGCACAACCACACATTTTATTGCCACATTCTTTAGAGATTTAACCCTTTAACATCTAAACTAGTCATATCCGGCCCAAATGCTTTATATGTTTTATGTTCAAACTGACCACATCAAGCCTCTCACACCAACCCAACAATGTCTCTCCATAAATAAAGTCACATCATTGAAATCTTGAAACT
>NW_026317095.1:0-263 GCF_001194135.2 Octopus bimaculoides | reverse complement strand
CTGGCCTGAGCAGAATCATGTGAGCCCATTGCTACATCAAATGCATTTTCTGTATCTAATCTACTCCATAATCTACCATCAAAATCTACTAGAGTGGCTCGCATGGCAAGTATATCTGTTTTGCATCGGGAGAAATCGAAATATTTCATGCTAAGAATCAGGGCTTGATTAAGAAGGATCAGGTTGATAGTGTCATAGTAGCTCTCTCTATCAAGTTGCAAGAATTTACTAGTCTTACTAATTTCTAGAAGCTTGAACCATCC
>NW_026317094.1:0-1038 GCF_001194135.2 Octopus bimaculoides | reverse complement strand
TTATTATTATTATTATTATTATTATTATTGTTATTATTATTATTGATGTTTGTATTACTTCTGTTAATTTTTCTATTTAGATAGGTGTCTAGTTTTCTATTGTTAATTGAGAAGATGATGGCAGCTAGGTTATGTGTTAGACTATATACTATTCTTATTGTTTTGGTATTGATTATCTCCCAATATTTGTTTTTTGCATTTGTAAAATCTTTGTTAATTAAACTAAAAATTGTTTTTACTATGTTATTCTTGATTTGACTACGTTGTTTCCCTTATTAGGGTTCCTTATATTATGTGTAAATTCTCTGTTATTATTCTTATTTTTATTTTTATATTTGATAATACTATTTTTATTATAATTTTTACTATTATTACTAATGATTTTATTATTGTTATTATTATTATTGTTGCTGTTATTATGTCAAATATTATTTGTCTTATTATTTGTCTTATCGTATTTTTAATATTTCTTTATTATTATTATTATTATTATTATTATTATTATTATTATTATTATTATTATTATTATTATTATTATATTTATCTTTGTTAGTGTTAAATTTGTCGAATTATTGTGGGTCGGAGGTAGTTACTTTATCCTGGCTATTATAGTTAATATTATTGGGGAGGTATTTAATTTTACCATTATATCCTGCATTTGTTAGTGCTATATTGTATTTTTCCTTATGTTTATTAAATATCTCTTCATTAGAGGAGAGGTTTGAAATTCTTTTACTTATATTTAGTAGTAGGGCTCTCTTTATTTACGAGGGATGGTTACTAGATAAGGCTCATGGAGTCCGGTAATTAGGTTACGATTTCCATCTCAATAGTTTATAGAATAGTTTTCGTTTTCTATAATTGTGGAAAGGCCAAACCTATTAAAGAATTTATGCAAAAGCTTTTTAAGCAGTTCAAGACGTCTGCTTGAAAGGTTCTTAACTAAGAATAGTGCGTTATCCTTATATAGACCTCCGGTTAATTCAGAGAATTCTCTACCTATATTATCTAAGATATATAGACCTACCAGGTCTGTCG
>NW_026317093.1:0-313 GCF_001194135.2 Octopus bimaculoides | reverse complement strand
ACACACACACACACACACACACACACACAACATTACATTGTATTTACAAGTTTGTGTGTATACACATTTCAGTGGAGAGATAGAGCGAAGGACGAGGCATAATAATGATCATGACTTGTGCAATTAATATAGCGTTACCAATGTTAGCAAATAGCAACTTCCATGGATCGAAAACTGTTCGCCTGTTCTAACCGGTTGGAATAAATTTCTACATTACTATTGTCAGCACCCATTTTACAAAGACTTACACTCTATTTTTTTAATTTTTTTTATCATTTTGTATTTTGTTTCTGTATATGATGCAAGATATGGA
>NW_026317092.1:0-353 GCF_001194135.2 Octopus bimaculoides | reverse complement strand
TATATATATATATATATATATATATATATATATATCATTTCGAAATATATACATACATACACCTGTACGTACACACAGACATACTCACAAGAATATATAACCGCATCAAAAGCAATATTCTTTATTTGGTGTGTGCATGCGCAGACACATATACATACACACAGACGAACAAACATGGATGTACGTCGTCTCGCGCACGCACACGCGCGTATTCATTCTAAAACTATCTGCAACTCTATTTCAGCTCAATTTTTCATTCTGTCTCTCTTCCTCCCACATTTAATTTCTTTTTGTATCATATCTGTCTGTTTCTGTATATATTTGTATATATATGTATATATATACACACACAC
>NW_026317091.1:0-381 GCF_001194135.2 Octopus bimaculoides | reverse complement strand
CGTTCTTTCGTTCGTACGTACGTACGTCGTTCGTTCATTCGTTCGTTCGTAAGTAGTCCGTTCGTTCGTTCGAATGTACGTTCGTTCGTTCGTTAGTTCGTACGTACGTACGTTCGTTGTTTCCTTCGTTCGTTCGTTCATTCTTTCGAAAGTTCGTACTTACGTACGTTCGTTCGTTAGTTTGTTCGTTCGTACGTACGTACGTTCGTTCCTTCGTTGGTTGGTTCGTTCGTCTGTTCGATTGTTCGTACGTACGTACGTACATTCGTTCGCTCGTTTGTACGTACGTACGTTCGTTCGTTAGTTCGTCCGTTCGTCCGTTCGTTTGTACGTACGTACGTACGTACGTTCGTTCGTTAGTTCGTCCGTTCATTCGTTCGT
>NW_026317090.1:0-365 GCF_001194135.2 Octopus bimaculoides | reverse complement strand
TGATGATGACGATGATGATGATGATGATGATGACGATGATGATGATGATATGAAGGTGGAGAATGAAAAAAATCAGAAGCAAGATTTTTTTGGGGGAGGATTACACGAGAGACGGCTGCAAGTTATGCCAGAGGCTGTCATGTATCACGACGAGCACGAGAATTGTTGTTGTCATTGTTGTTATTGTTGTCATTGCTGTTACTGATAATGAAGTTGTTGTCTTGATATTTCTTTCTTTCTTTTCAGGATATCTATCTTTTTTGTGTGTGTACATGCATACATGCATACAAACACACGCGCTCATACATGTACCTACAGATAGGTATACATATGTATGTATATGTATATGTATAAATATATATATA
>NW_026317089.1:0-216 GCF_001194135.2 Octopus bimaculoides | reverse complement strand
ATATATATATATATATATATATATGTATACATGTATGTGGAATTTATGTATATGTATATACATATATATATACATGCCAATATATATGCGTGTGTGTATATATATATTTATATGTATGTGTACATATATATGTATGTATATATGTATGTATACATATATGTATATATATCTATATATGCATGTGTGTGTTTATATATATGCATATACATGTGTGTG
>NW_026317088.1:0-327 GCF_001194135.2 Octopus bimaculoides | reverse complement strand
TGTTTGTATATGTTAGGTGCCATCATGTCAGAAATACATCCTGCGCATATATAAGGTCTTTTATATTTTTGTTCTGTTTTGTCTATATTTTCCAGTGTTTCATATTAGTTTTTCACGACTTCCCGTTTTTACTTACTTTATATTAATATCTAAGAAAATATTTATAAATTCATGCGAGTATGATTGCCAATGCGGATGGTGAGTGGGGAATTCACTCATATTCTCAACGTTTTTATTCGTCTCTTTGTCTGACCTTATAAATTATTTTCGAATCAATAACTTTGTCCTTTAATACTGCCTTCCTTGGTTACTACTACTACTACTACT
>NW_026317087.1:0-362 GCF_001194135.2 Octopus bimaculoides | reverse complement strand
ATGTATGTATGTATGTATGTATGTATGTATGCATAAATAATTGTGTGTGTGCAGATGTGTATTGACCTGACTGTCGCTGTGTGTCTGGTCGTTGTAAAGTGTCTTTGTGTCTGTATGTGTGCGTGTGTGTTTGTGTGTGTGTGTGTGTGTGTGTGTGTCCTTGGCTCTTACGGATGTACCTGTATGTGTCCGAATATGTCTGTACGTATAACTTAGTGTGCTTGCATGTATGTCGCTATATGTGTGGGGTGAGTGTGATGGAGATGTGAATGCTATTGTCGTCTGTTCTAATGACCACGTAGAGGGTCCGTTTTCTGCACACACACACACGCACACACACACACACACACACACACACACAC
>NW_026317086.1:0-519 GCF_001194135.2 Octopus bimaculoides | reverse complement strand
TACATATATATATATATATTTATATATACACACACACGCACATATATATATATACATATATATATGAATGTATGCATGTATATACATGGAAAATAAAATAAGAAATATTCTGGGAGGAAGACTTTTACCGATTCCTTCATTACGCGATACTAATTATGTTACAGAAACAACAGACCGCAGGAAAGCCGTTTATTAAGATTGCTTGCTGTATTAGAAGTGGCAATTGAAATTATTTACGCTTTCACCACATTTTTGCCTTGGAGCAAATGAACAGGGCTACCAAAAATTACCGATACTTAACTACTAGATAAACCATAGCATTACGACCGCAGATATCTTGTTAAATCATTAACGCTTTAAACGTATCTAGTGAGCACTTTGCTTTTTACCGGTTGATTTTGTGTGTTTGAGTTTATGTGTAAGTGCACCTGTGTTGTGTGTATGTAAGAGCGTTTTTTGATTCAGGTGCGTGTGTGTGTGTGTGTTTTTTAAGTACGTGTATGGATGTGAGCGTATGAG
>NW_026317085.1:0-205 GCF_001194135.2 Octopus bimaculoides | reverse complement strand
AGTCGATAGAATCGACACCGTTGATAATTTATTTTTCTTGTTCATCCTGGGACTTATTCTATCCGTCGTTTTTGCTGAACCGCTCAGTTACAGGTACATAAATATAACGAAACAGGCTCTCAAACGGTGTGGGACAAAAACAGACACAAACACCCAAATAAATGTTGCTTCCATCCACGAAATCGTGGCCTGAACAGGTAAATAG
>NW_026317084.1:0-539 GCF_001194135.2 Octopus bimaculoides | reverse complement strand
TTCCTAAGGTATTTTTCGATGTTGTTGTTATTATTATTATTATTATTCAGCAAATCAATGCCTAGAATCGAACTCGGAATCTTGGGGTTAGTGGCCCGAGCTCTTAACCACTACACTATATGCCCGTGAATTTTTATGGCTTATAAATCTAATATTTTCCTATACTTCCTTAATACCGGTTCCCATATGCTGTTCATATCTGCACTCGGTCTGCTTAGGAGATTGTTGTGTCCTAGCATATGTGCTGCTTCTTTTAGTTTTCGTATTTTCCAGTGGTGTTCTCTATCTATTATTTTAACTTCATCCCACAGGGGGAGGTGGTCTCCATTTTTCCATACATGATCAGCTATACCCGATCTATCAATAACTCCCTGTGTCACAGCTTTGTGATGCTCCTCTACCCTTATTTTGAAGGGGGCGGCATGTTTTGCCTTTGTATAACCTACCAGAGCTGCATGGGATGGAGCACACGCATCGAAAATTACCTTTGGAATGAGAACCCAGGTTCGAAATTTCCCCCAAGACACTTGATGAAGGCT
>NW_026317083.1:0-233 GCF_001194135.2 Octopus bimaculoides | reverse complement strand
TTAACACTAAATTAATAGTAGTAAGTTTATCATCTTAGCCTAAACCAAGATTTCGATTAGATTATGGTTGAATTTTTTCTATTAATACTGTTTAATATTTCTTTTTGTTTTATGGGATAAATAAGTAGTCTTTTTATTTATTTTCTTTAATTATTAGTTTATATTCTAATTAAGGTTTAGTCAATGGAGGCGCAATGGCCCAGTGGTTAGGACAGCGAACTCGCGGTCATAGG
>NW_026317082.1:0-640 GCF_001194135.2 Octopus bimaculoides | reverse complement strand
ACGTACACACATACACATACATTTACGCACTCACACACGCGCGCACACGCGCACACTCACACACACACATGCAAACGAGTACATACCTCCCCCCCGCTCATTGAAACACACATCTATACAGAGGAAATGGTGCATACACACATACACACACGAGGAAATATGTATACCAAACATGAACAACCTTTTCCGAGAAACAGGCTGCATTAGACATGGTTCATTATCATGCGGGCCGCATTTTACATGGATCATCATCATCAAGCAGGCCGTATTAGACATGGATCATCATCAGGCATTACATATGGATCACCTTTAGGCGGACCGCATTAGATATGGATTATCATCAGACGGGCTGCATTAGATATGGATCATCATCAGGCGGGCCGTATTAGACATGGATCATCATCAGGCAGACCGCATTAGACATGGATCATTATTAGACGAGTCGCATTAGCTATGGATCATCATCAGGCGAGTCGCATTACATATGGATCATCTTTAGTCGGACCGCATTAGCTATGGATCATCTACAGGCGGGCCGCATTAGATATGGATCATCACCAGGCGGGCCGCATTAGACATGGATCATCATCATCAGGCGGATCGCATTAGCTATGGATCATCATCACATGAGTCGCATTAG
>NW_026317081.1:0-503 GCF_001194135.2 Octopus bimaculoides | reverse complement strand
ATACAGATACACACACATATTTGTGTGCGAAGTGGGGGTCTTGCTCGTTTACTCTGTAACATTCGGGAATGCAAACATTTTAGAATTCTGTATGGATAAACATTACGAAACAAATGTCTCAAATGCTTGCATATAGGAAACATAGACAAGCACAGTCTTAACGTCTCTGTATAGTTTTGCTTCGAATCAAATATGGCACGTATTTTTATCGAACACTTAACACCTTCAAATTTTTATTTACAATATTTAAGGTGTGTTAAGCCTTTAGTCAATTTACGGTCCTGCGTATTATGTATTCCTGTACATTTCAACAGTTACAAGTAATTGACAGTCATAGCTTATATGTTGAAAAAAATGGTTATGTATGTATTCATCAGTCATCTGGTAAAGAAGGCTTCTACTCTTGTACGCTCTTTCGTTCATTACAAACTGTATTTGCGTCTGAGTCTGTATGTATGTAAACATGTGTGCATAAATCTATATATATGTGTATATATATATAT
>NW_026317080.1:0-326 GCF_001194135.2 Octopus bimaculoides | reverse complement strand
AGAGAGAGAGAGAGCCGATAACTGATGAAGGGTCATTCTTTGTATTCTCTGCATTACTTGTCTTGTTTTCCATTTTTTCTCTCGTTATTTGCGTTTTTAACTCATTTGTTTTCGTATTTCACGTTGTTTACTGTTTGTGACGTCCTGTACCAATATATGCATATATATATGTATGCACATACACACGCATACACATACGTTATATATATATATATATATAGGTATATATACTCTTATTAATAATTAGCAGAAGTAACATACTAAATATTACTGTTGCTAAATATCTATCTATCTATATATATATATATATATATATATATATATAC
>NW_026317079.1:0-288 GCF_001194135.2 Octopus bimaculoides | reverse complement strand
TGTATATATATATTGATATGTGCATGAGTGTGTAAATGTATGTATATATTAATGTTTAATGTATGTGCGCATATATATATATGTCAGTACTTATGTATGCATGCATATATGCATGTATGTACGTGCGTATATGTGCACATATGTATGTGCATGTGCGTATGTATGTATATATATATTGTATGTATGAATGCATGTATGTATGAATATATATACATACATGTGTGTATGTGCGCGTGTATGTGTGTGTATGTGTGTGTGTTTCCAAGTGTCTAGTATATTTATGTTTAA
>NW_026317078.1:0-390 GCF_001194135.2 Octopus bimaculoides | reverse complement strand
ATATATATATATATATGCTTAGAATCCTTGCCTACGAAATTATATATTTTCAGATATGCCAACTTTGGATTCAAATATGAAGAAGCATAGATCACTGCAAAGAAACAAAAGAGAAATTGAACGAATTTGATAATTTACAATTAAGTAAATAGGCTATTTAGTTTACGGATAAATATTTTAATTTGAATACTTCTTATTTATATTTAAAATATATTTAAGTCTTACCTTGTTTGAACTTTGAAATATATCTTGAAACTGTTCAACGACGTGTATTTCAAATGGATACCTACAGTGTTACAAATAAACGTCACTCCAAACATAGGCTAAATGTTTTAAATATCGAAATACCATGTGTTCTAATTCGTGGATTTGTTTGCGCTGTCATTTTTT
>NW_026317077.1:0-238 GCF_001194135.2 Octopus bimaculoides | reverse complement strand
CCTGTGCACTGTCCGAGCGGAATTCGAACGTTCGTGCGTCCGTTCGACCTACCTGTGCACCGTTCGAGAGGAATTCGGACGTACCTTCGTCCGTTCGACCTCCCTCTGCACCGTTCGAACGGAATTCGAACGTACGTGCGTCCGTTCGGCCTCCCTCTGCACCGTTCGAGAGGAATTCGTACATATGTGCGTCCGTTCAATCTCGCTCTCCACCGTTCGAGCGGAATTAGAACGTACG
>NW_026317076.1:0-879 GCF_001194135.2 Octopus bimaculoides | reverse complement strand
ATATATATATGTATGTATATATATATATACATATATAGATATATGTATACGCACATGTATGTGGGTCTTTAAATGCTGGTAATTTATCCGGCAAGAATTTCTGGTGTTATACCAGAAGTTATAATGCGGCGAATCGAAATAGAAGAAAGATGCAAACATCAGGCTAACGAAGATCATGCAACTTCAGGTTTCGTGGAAACTGCCTTCTAGAGGGAAACATCCTGGCAAAGACAATTGCATAAAGCGCGAAGACTAAATCTTGAACATGTATCGGAGCAACATAATATATTATTACAAGCACAAGCATTAATTTGTCAACCCCGATAGAAACTGTGCAATGATTTTGTCAAAGTTTATATGGTTCTTGCGTGAGACAAGTCCTTCTGAATTCAGAGCTATTTGGTCTATTTTACGTAGTGCTCAGACATACATGAACGGGAGCGTCGAATCAAAGTTACGGTGTAATCTTTGTCTCAGTAAATAACTGAGAGTTTTGGCTCACGGTAATCATAGTTTGAACAAAAGAACAGAATATTTAACGCTTTATATACACGCGTTGAATACCTTTTATGCAAACGCAAACCTTGAATTTCGTTAGAATGTATTAAAAGACACATATTAGAAGCGCATTTCTCGAAATCGTGCGTGCAGAATACACAGCCTTACGCACAAATATTAAATGAATAACTCACTCGTTCAGTTGATCCGTCAACCGAAATACTCATAGTTAAATGACCTCCATTTATATGCCTGGCTTTATCTCTACGAGTGTATATTTATATGTATGCCTTCTTTGCGTGGGTGCGTGTGTGGTTGTATGTCCGCGTGGGTGGCTATGTACCTGCTTCGTGTGCATGGATGTATATATATATATATATA
>NW_026317075.1:0-391 GCF_001194135.2 Octopus bimaculoides | reverse complement strand
ATACGTATCAATGCATGAATGTATCGATGCTTTTAAACGGCCCTACGTGAAACTTGATTTTAGAACCAAATATATGCTGATGTATAGATATTTGAAGAAAACAGTTTGATGGACGGTGATGCTGAATCGCAGAAAATCGTTGTTGAACATTTTGGAAAGCATAAAACCAAAATTGTTCATGTGATTTATGCGGATTACTGAATGAATATGTTTCCGTATTCGAACTGTCATTTTCAGAGTGTGAATATTATTATATACACAATATAATGTGCTGGTGATAAGATATGTTCTATGAGATTTTTGTCGCGTGAGGTTATGCATTTTACTGAAGAGTAATTCGAAATTATTGATAATTATTCTCACGTCGTATATGGAGATGTTGCAAAGATAA
>NW_026317074.1:0-561 GCF_001194135.2 Octopus bimaculoides | reverse complement strand
TTCACACTGGCTATTCTTCCAACGTTAACCCACCTTTCAACAATCTTGCTACAAGGCAACACTTCCCTTTCCACCATCAACTTTCTTTTCAAGTGAAATTTGAAAAAGCTGATGATGGCTTAGCCAAAAAGGTAAGTATTTTTCTTTAGCCCTATCAAATGCGTCCACCATACTACCTCTTTCACTACAACCACTGGACAAATAAAAATTGCCTGCCCCTCCCGCCCAAAAGAGGGCGGCGGGGCAATCCTCACTATGGATTCAGCTGATAGCCGGATGCTTCTTACGCGCGACAGTAGGTGTTCGACGTAATCCCACACGTCAGCAATACTCGGGCACTGGATTAGGACGTGCAGAACAGTTTCATCATACTGGGCACACCTCGGACAGGCTCGGTTGACGGCACTTCCGTGCCTGTAGATTTTATGTCGAACTGGTAGCACCCCTCAATAGCACTGCGAGGCAAGGAATTCCTGGAAGTTATCCATAGGCCCAGGCACGAAAGTTCTCCGAAACATGCCCAGTAGCCCAGAAGAAAAGGCAACAACAACGGCAACAATA
>NW_026317073.1:0-228 GCF_001194135.2 Octopus bimaculoides | reverse complement strand
TTCCGACTGCCGTAAATGGTTCTCGTCGACCTCGTTATGTCTCCATCATTGACTCACCAACTACAAGGAGTTGATCCTCCCTCGCTGGCTTCCCGACTCAGTAGATGGTTCTCGTCGACCTCGTTATGTCTCCATCATTGATTTACCAACCACATGGAGTCGTATTTTCCTCGCTGGTTTTCCGACTGCCGTAAATGGTTCTCGTCGACCTCGTTATGTCTCCATCAT
>NW_026317072.1:0-398 GCF_001194135.2 Octopus bimaculoides | reverse complement strand
ATCATTTTGAATTTGTAGCTGCATTCAAGTGTTCAATACATACATGGTGACGCGAGTATTTTTAGCCTTCGGCAGTAATACTCACTGATAAAGACTAAGTATTTACCACAGGGTCCGAAATCACGTGATATGGGTACGTCTGCATATTCATTGCGATTTTTAATCACTATGTAGTAAGTTGGTTTTATATTTACTAGTTTCCCCGAATTCACCAGTATGTATTAGAGATAACTGGTTTTTGAGCCGTATTGACTCTTATTTCTAGCAATGCTGTGTACTATCTTTTAATCTGATAATAAGTTAATAATTTTACCTTTATGGTTATTTTACGCTTGCTAGCCACATATTATTTTTTATTAATAATGATATATTTATATATTTTTAAAATTTCATATATA
>NW_026317071.1:1534-2084 GCF_001194135.2 Octopus bimaculoides | reverse complement strand
CCTGATAATATAATCCCAATGACTGCTTTGAAAATAAGTACAAAAGTCCTCATTTTATTACATACCTTACCAAATGGTGATGTCAGTCGCGATTTTCCATAGGTCATACTTTGTGTATACTTGAAAGAAGCAATAGGCTATCATCAAACCCGGGATATCTCCGATTTTTCTATAAATATTGGTTTTTAATAATCTCATTAACATCACACGTTTTGCGCAGTTCCTGTATTTAACGTGTAGATTATTACTCTTCCTATTGTTTATACTTTCTGTTCATACTATTGTCCCTATAAGTTATATAGGTAAGATATACATCGCACTCAGGTTGCTAAGAAGGCAAATATATCAGGGTTAAAATAATTTTCTAATTATTTTAAAAAGCATAAAGTATTTTAGGAGATTCATAAAATGAATTTAAGTTGCAACAACTTTTGTGTGCTTATAATTCAAATCATGTCTTTGATCTGACACAAACAAAATCTTTAATCAGATTTTGCTATCGATACTATACATACATATAAGTCTGTATGTATGTGTATGTATATATATA
>NW_026317071.1:0-460 GCF_001194135.2 Octopus bimaculoides | reverse complement strand
TATATATATATATATATATATGCACATACACACTTCATAGCTCGTTGAAACAGATATGCTGACTCTGTAAACGCAGTTGAAATATTTGACCATAAGTCGTTTGTTTCTTTCTTTTTGCGGTCGGTTTGGAAGCTTAGAACGAGGTTCATTCATGATGATCAAAATGATACATTTATACGTTACATGTATATGGAACATGTTAGAAGTACACAGTATAGTGAAAAGCAGAATCCCTTATTAAGTAAAGCATAGGGGCACAACGAGAAGTATATTCATAATGAATATATATAAACCGTATGGTGGTCAGTATGAACTTACTGAATTAAATAAATATAAAGTGACTCTTGGTAATGAGAGTCATTGTCATATGCAAGCTGCACTCAATTAATAGCTCTCGCACGGTTGTTGGTGACACTGCTGTCTGTGTTGGTCATGCTCATCTAAAGAGCCATTCTCATCA
>NW_026317070.1:0-440 GCF_001194135.2 Octopus bimaculoides | reverse complement strand
CCGAGGCTATGATACCCTCTGCTGATCACGTGCAAACACTCAAAAATCAAGTGATCTTGCAGTTCCAGCGAGGGTGCTGGGATTTTCTGTCTGGTAATGATACTTCTTTGCTTTTTAGCTCTATACGTCCATACGAGATGTTTTCACAAGACGAATACCACAGTACTATGACGTTTTTACAGTATACACATATACAAGTATACACATATACATTTACGATACACATATACAAACACATACATACATACATACATACATACATACATACATACATACATACATACATACATATATACATATACACAGTCTTCGATCTAAGTTAGAAACTGGCTGTTTCTCTATTGGAAAGAAATCTTGAAATAAAAACTGAAGAATGACATACATACATATGTACATACGTACAAATACCTATATATATATATATATATATATATATATAT
>NW_026317069.1:3616-5408 GCF_001194135.2 Octopus bimaculoides | reverse complement strand
GTCTGATCTTAACTGATTGGAAGTGTTATCATGTACATTGTATTGTCTTGGTATAAAAAGATGGGCTACAGCAAATATTCTCATCAATACCACAGATTTGCTTGTCAGTTGTTTGACCTTAACCAGTTGAGCATGTCCCTTGGTGGCTGGCGATATGTGCTCAGCCACTTGCACGTTAATTTCACGAGCAGGCTGTTCCGTTGATCGGATCAACTGGAACCCTCGACGTCGTAAGCGACGGAGTGCCAACAACAACAATGTATGCATGAATGTATGTTATTGTTCAATTTGATTTCAAGATTTCTCACCAATAGTGAAAGAACCAGTTTGTAACCTAGATCGAAGGCTCCATTGGAATTTCAACATCAACAACAGTTTTTTTTTTGTATGTATGTATGTATGTATGTATGTATGTATGTATGCGCAGATTTGTATGTTTTGCATTATGCATGTCTTCTCATGCATATAGTTACATATCTAGACATGCTCATATATATTGAAATGATACACTTCTGGAAAGTTTTACAGATTTTTACAGTTCCAGTGATGGATTTGATCTGTAGTCTTCAAGTAAGCTTTCTCCTTTCTGGTTTTGAGATTCCTAATTTCGCAAGATTGGTATGTATGTATGTATGTATGTATGTATGTATGTATGTGTATGTATCTATGAATATATGAATGTATATACATATGTATGAATGTATGAATGTATATACATATGTATGTTTGTATGTATGTATATATGTATGTATATATGTATGTATGTATATATGTATATATGTATGTACGTTGTTGAGGTGTGTTCTGTTAAGAACGTATAAGAGTATAAATAGAGCTCGTTCACCCTCAGAATTCCCAAAAAGCCGGTAGCATTCTTATGGTATGCTACCAATTCTAGTCTTAGGTATTCCTCGTGTGTGAAAATAAAAAGTAAAAAGTAAAAGAGTCAAAAGGAAGAGTAAATATGGTTAGGCAGCTGTTTAATCGCTACAAATGTTCCGATACATACCGATCCTCGTATACACAGGATTTAGAGTTAAGTTTCAATTAAGTTATGTAACGATCTACATGTATCTCCTCAGGCGATACTCAGTTGCTGTCTCCGTAAGTAAATCTAGATTTCCATGCTACATCTGTACTTACTCTTCCTTTTGTCTCTTTTACTTTTTACGTTTTATGTAGGTACGTATGTATATATGTATGTACGTATGTTTGTATGCATGCATATATACACATATACAGGGTGGTGCAAGGCTGAAAGTTGCACATCTGTCGTGTTCAGGAGTCCTTTGGTTTGTCATTTTTGAGGGCTCACATCATGGTGACAACTACCTTGAAATTTTGCGCAAGGGGGTGGAACCAGCAATGCAGGTTATGTCTAGCTTTGGTGATGTGTTATTCCAACAGTATGGGACACCACCGCATTATGCAATTCATTTTCTCAGTGAAACGTTCCCGGGTGTGTGGATTGGGCGACGTGGGAGTATTCATTGGCCGCCCTGTTCCCCAGACCTAACGCCCATGGATTCATTTTTCTCTAGGGTGTTGTGAACGAGAGTGGAGGCGCAATGGCCCAGTGGTTAGGGCAGCAGACTCGCGGTCATAGGATCGCCGTTTCGATTCCCAGACCGGGCGTTGTGAGTGTTTATTGAGCGAAAACACCTAAATCTCCACGAGGCTCCGGCAGGGGATGGTGGCGAACCCTGCTGTACTCTTTCACCACAACTTTCACTCTTACTTCCTGTTGTGCCTGTAATTCAAAGGGTCAGCCTTGTCACTCTGTGTCACGCTG
>NW_026317069.1:2689-3413 GCF_001194135.2 Octopus bimaculoides | reverse complement strand
GTGCCAACAACAACTGTGAACGAGATTTTCCAGACAAAACCACGCACTCTGCTTCAAATACGGAGGTTCATTATAGAAGCTTGCCTGGAAATCAGCACTAACCAGGAACTGTGTCGTCGTGTGTGTCGCAGGATGGCAGATAAACTCCAAGAATGTATCATTATTTAATTTTCAGCGTTTACGGGAATAACATTGTAGAATGTTTTATCAAATGAAAAATATACAACTACACAACTGTAAGACTACTTTTGCACCATCCTGTGTATATGTTCATATATATTAGAAAAAATAATAAGGTACTCAGATATCTGGATGGTTGTACATTTACAGATTTTTATTAATATGTCACATGTTTTTATAAATTAGCGCTTGCATCTATTTTTGTAGAATCTCCAGAAGGTTCATATGTATATATATATACATATATAATACGTAATCACTCTCTCTCACACACACAAACCCGCACACACATATGTCTATATATATATGCATACACATTATCTTATGTATTTTGAAAGTTATGGACACCTATAGAAGACTCTATCCAAACAGACCCTATACACAAATAAAAAAAAAACGTTACTATATTCCAGCAAGCCTTCAAATACTCTACCAAATTAGTTTGCTTGCGTTACATAATGGGGTAGCGATGTTTCTTAGATGTACTAAATGGTGTTTATATGTGAATGTATGTGTATATATATATATATATATATATATATAT
>NW_026317069.1:0-421 GCF_001194135.2 Octopus bimaculoides | reverse complement strand
TATATATATATATATATGTATCGATATATATCTATATCTATACACACACATATAAACATACATATATATGTATATATATGTGTATACATACATATATACTTACATCTACATATATATAACATTCATATACACATACATACGTATATACATGTATATATAGACACATACATGAATATATATATCTGCATATAATTTTGTCTCTCACACATTTTTCCTTTTCACTTCGATGTAAAAGCGTTTTTGCTCTTTCTATGATTTCTTTTGAAGTCGAAGGAAGAAGAACGACAAACATATACATACATACATACATACTATATATGTATTTATACTTATATATATGAACACACATAAATGTGTATGCATAAATATCCATATATATATATATGTATATATATATGTATATATATATGTATATCTATCT
>NW_026317068.1:0-261 GCF_001194135.2 Octopus bimaculoides | reverse complement strand
ATACATACATACATACACCAAATGTATATATACATTTGTAAATATATATGTGTGTGCGAGTGTGTGTCAGTGAGTGTGTGTATTTTGTATCATAGTAGGAATGAATTGAAGATGCCCTGAATACGATCTGAAGATTAGAAAATTTCTCCTTCGTGCAACATTGCATGACTGTGCTCTTGTACGGTATAATGTGCATGTGCATATATATGTATACGTACATCTACTTAACGTGTTTATGCTCCGTCTATATTATATTATATA
>NW_026317067.1:0-682 GCF_001194135.2 Octopus bimaculoides | reverse complement strand
ATAGATGAACAGCTAAACAAAAGAACACTATCAGAGTTATCCGGCCCAGGTTGCCAAATATGAAGAACAGCCTGTCCCTTTTTGCTAAAGTTAAAACAATTTTCACAAATAATAAAAAGGGAAATGCAACTCTCATGGAGAGATGACCGAATGATTGAAAAGTTCTGTACATATTTTTAATAAAAGATTAAACATCATTTTCTTTTTTATATTCATTAATATTTGCTTCAAATGTTGGCATGAGGCCAATAGTTTCGGGAGACGAATTAATTCGATTACATCGACCCAGTGCTCAACTGGTACTTGTTTTATCGGCCCTGAAAGGTTGAAAGTCAGAGACAAGCTTGACGGAAAGTAAACTCAGAATGTAAAGTGGGACGAAATGCCGCTGAGCATTTTGGCCGGGGTGCAAATGTTAGTAGCAGGAAACGGGTATTCGAAAGGACTCCCATAGTTTCTGCATTATTGTACACGCAGACACACACACACGAACCACGAACTCACGCAGACACACAGTCACACACAGACACACACAGGCACAAAATACATCTAAATATGCAATATATTCATAAACACATATATATATATATATACGTATATATGTGTAAAAGCGCATCTGTCGATCTATCAACTCTCTTTCTTTCTCCTCTGCATATATATATATATATATATATATATATAT
>NW_026317066.1:0-1005 GCF_001194135.2 Octopus bimaculoides | reverse complement strand
CCATGTGGTTGGTAAGCAAGCTACTTACCACACAGCCACCCCTGCGCCTGGTTAAAGAAGTTCCCTGACACCTGATTTAGTGTCTGAGTGTTACTGATATGTGAAGTGACATCGAAACAGCTGTTGCAGTATATAGAACAGATTCAGGTCTCAACAGAGTCCTTCATAAAGATCACCCTGCAAACTGCTGGGGCTTGCACTTTGCCCTTAACTGAAATTTCTGGTTTTGTCCTCATAAAAGATTTTATTCTTGTTGCTGGTACTCTTGTTCTTGTACTTGTTGCAAACTGTTCTTCATTCTGCTCCTTTCTCACCATTGCCATCATCACCTTTTTCTCTTACCAATATTCTTTCAATTCTTCAAATCTCTTTCTTCTTCTTCATTTATAATCTTTCTTCTTCTCTATCTTCCCTTCCTTCCTTTTTCTTCTTCTTCAATCTTTCTCTCCATCTCAGTCTTCGTCTTCCTATTCTCTTTCTTTTCCTTCTCCTCCTCCATCTTCTTCTTCTTCTTTCAATTCTTCATCATTTATCATCTTCATCTTTGTTCCAATTCTTCTTCTCCTCCTCCTCCTTCTCCCCTTCTTCTATTTCTTTTTCTTCTTCTCCCCTTCTTCCCCTTCTTCTTCTTCTCCCCTTCCTCTTCTTCTTCTCCTTTTCTTCTTCTTCTTCCTCCCACTCCTCTTCCACGTTTCCTCTTCTCCTCCACCTCTCTCCTCTCCCTCCCACCCATAACTTACCATTCCATGTCTGTACAAAGTCTCAATGCCAAAACCCGTACTCCTTGTCCTCACTGCTACGCTACACAGCCTTTCATTATCTTTCCACGTACACTCTTGTTGTTGTTGTTGTTCTTCTTATTATTATTGTTGTTGATGTTGTCTTTATTGTTACAGCTTTTATTATTATTAGTCTTGGAATTATTAGCAAAGACGTTACTATTATAACCACCACCATTATTATTGTTGTTGTTGTTATTATTATTATTATTATTATTATTACTAT
>NW_026317065.1:0-235 GCF_001194135.2 Octopus bimaculoides | reverse complement strand
CATGCACATATGTAAGTACTCACACACACATATATATTTATTTATATATATATACACACATCATTTTATACATATCCGCGGACATACCTATGTACATATTTATCTAAATCTATATAAGTATATATGTATATACATATTGTATACGTTTATATGTACATAATATATATTATTCATATATGAAATATATTTACATATATCTTATATATATATGTATATATATATATATATATATATA
>NW_026317064.1:0-203 GCF_001194135.2 Octopus bimaculoides | reverse complement strand
ATTGGTAGCTGCTGTTATAGATAGTACTGGTGGTTGTTATATTAGCTGGTAATTAATACTGGTGGGTGTAGTAGTTACCATTGATGGTGGTGGTATTACATAGTATTGGTAGCAGTTGTTGTACTTAACGCTGTTAGCGTTTAGCTTATCTTCAGTTCTAATCAGAGAAACTTAAGATCGAAGGTATTCTAGCAGTGACCATG
>NW_026317063.1:0-313 GCF_001194135.2 Octopus bimaculoides | reverse complement strand
CATACATACATACATACATACATACATACATGCATGCATGCAAACATGACGGCTGCAAAGATTAGAGCTGTTGGATAGCCGTTCCCTCACCTGAGTTCATTTGTCTCTTGACAGGTTTTGACTTTCATCCTGCAGGGAGTCCAATGAAAACCACCCTCCTTACTAAGCAGGTTTGGTAGGGTTGCCGATTTAGTCGCCAATGGCACGACTATGCGGCAAGTTGTACTGGGTAACGTGTCATCAGTAGCACTAAGAGTGGCCTAACATACATACATATATATACATACATACATGCATACATACATACATACAT
>NW_026317062.1:0-323 GCF_001194135.2 Octopus bimaculoides | reverse complement strand
TATCTATCTATCTGTCTGTCTGTCTGTCTGTCTATCTATCTATCTACATACATACACACATATATACATCAATATATGTGCATATATATGTACGCATGTATGTATTTGTGCGTATATAAATATATATATGTATGTTTATATATATATATGTATACACGTGTGTGTGTGTATAGAATTTACTTTTTACCGTTTGACATGCTGTTTACTTCCGCAGTAACAACAAGAATATACACGTGCGCACACGCACACGCAAACACACACACACACACACATACACACGTATGTATGTATGCATGTATGTATGCATGTATGTATGTATGTAT
>NW_026317061.1:0-339 GCF_001194135.2 Octopus bimaculoides | reverse complement strand
CCCCAATCAGCTTTACAGGACCCAACAGCTGTTTTTATATCATGAACAGGTTCACCTGCGCTACTACGAACTTTTCGTATCAAATGATGGTTATGTGGGTAGCTCTATGTTGGAGAGACTGATAGGAGAGAAATCGGCAGGTTTAGCGAGAGTTTTCCCACTAAATAACATTGTATCACCTGTTGCAAGCAATTCCCACTCACTTCGCTGTGCAGCTTTGCACCTTTGCAGCTTCCTGCTTTCGTTATCGCTCTACACCGTTGTTTTCCAATATCCTAGTTGGAGAAAGAGAGGCGCAATGGCCCAGTGGTTAGGGCAGCGGACTCGCGGTCGTAGGAT
>NW_026317060.1:0-378 GCF_001194135.2 Octopus bimaculoides | reverse complement strand
GTAGTAGTAGCAGCAGCAGCAGTAGTAGTAGTAGTAGTAGTAGTAGCAGTTGTAGCAGTAGCAGTGGTAGTAGTAGTAGCAGCAGCAGCAGTAGTTGCTACGGCTGCTCAATGAGTAGTGGTGGTGGTAGAAATGGCGTTCCTATAAATATTTGCTTTTAATGCAATTTTTGTGAAATGTTTCTATCTAATGTAGTTATTGTTGTTGCCCTCGTTGTTGTATTTATTATTATTATTATTATTATTATTGCTGTTTCGTTTCTTGCTCTCTCTCTCCGGTTTCGGCATCTCCAATGACTAATACATGACTCTGTTATTGCTATTGTTGTTGTTGTTATTGTTATTGTTGTTTACGCTTTCCAATACATTCCACTCTTCA
>NW_026317059.1:0-289 GCF_001194135.2 Octopus bimaculoides | reverse complement strand
ATATATATATATATATATATATATGTGTGTGTGTGCTATATATATTATATATCATATTACTCTACTTGTTTCAGTCATTTGACAAATGCCATGCTGGAGCACTGCCTCTAGTCGACCAAATCGACCCCAGGACTTATTCTTTGTATGCCTAGTACTTATTCTATCGGTCTCTTTTGCCGAACCACTATGTTACGGGGACATAAACACATTGGTTGCCAAGTGATGTTGTGGGGACAAAGATAGACACACAAACACACACACATATATATACATATACATATATACGACG
>NW_026317058.1:0-475 GCF_001194135.2 Octopus bimaculoides | reverse complement strand
TGGAGTTAGGTTTCTTTTCAATGTAGTTGTCCAGGTGTTCTTTGAACCTACCATTGATACTCCTAGAATTCTCACCAATGTATGACTCTGGGTTGGTCGCGTAAGCTCCTTCTTGGCACTTAATTTGGTATACAGTGTTCTTGGTTTTGCAGTTCACGTGTGGGTTTGTAGAACATACTGCACAATTATTTTGACAGATGATTCTATCAAACGGATATGATTTACATAACTCAGATTTGATAGTCCTACCTGTCTTTTCTACAACTTTGATCTTAAGGCCAGTTGCGTGCAGGATTTTCTTGAATGCCTTACTTAATATGCTCTTCGGTGTAGCATCAACAAACATCACACTGTGAAACTTCTTGTTGTCATACCAAGTGTCGGTCTTATTTCTTTTGTTGGCCTCCCTCTCTAACCTATTCCAAAACTTGTTGCGGTATAGGGGGCATGTACCGTTTTCATCATCTCTTAGGAT
>NW_026317057.1:0-223 GCF_001194135.2 Octopus bimaculoides | reverse complement strand
ATATATATACATACATACAGACGCAGGAGTGGTTTTGTGGTAAGAAACTTACTTCCCAACCACATGGTTCTTGGTTCAGTCCCACTGCATGGCAAGTGTATTCTACTTTAACCTTGGGCTGACCAAAGCCTTGTGAGTGGCGTTGGTAGATGAAAGAAGCTGGTCGTATATATGTGTGTGTATGTATGTGTTTGTATTTGTGCGTCTGTGTTTGTCCCCCCCC
>NW_026317056.1:0-211 GCF_001194135.2 Octopus bimaculoides | reverse complement strand
TTTCTTATTCAGGATCTAGTTTGTTTCATTCACAAAATCCGCATTTTTTAGAAAGAAGTTAAATCTGAAAATTGGTTGCAGTTTCCCACGCTTGATGCAGTTTTTCACGCTTATTCCTATGAAGCCATGAACTTCTGGAGAAAAAAATTTACGCACACAAATTTTTTTAATTCGTGGTTTTAAAATACGGACAGTCCGAATCTACCATTCG
>NW_026317055.1:0-333 GCF_001194135.2 Octopus bimaculoides | reverse complement strand
ATTAAGACAAATGATGAACACGGGCATAAATGAGTGGGGATGAGGGTGGGTGGGAAAGGACGTGATAATAATTTAATAACTAAGATAAATGGCAGAGTGGGTGGGGTGGAGATGAAAATGTAATAAGAATCTAATAATTAACAGAGACAAATAAACAAAGCAAATCATCAACAATAGGAAAATTCCTGAAAATTTTTTTTTTTTTTACTGCAAGAGAAAATTAAATGCACTGTTATAACGAATGAGAAAGTAGCAATAATAAATATCATTGCCTGTTTTCTCCAATTTTATTATTGCTATTATTATTACTGCTACTACTATTTATCATTATTA
>NW_026317054.1:0-775 GCF_001194135.2 Octopus bimaculoides | reverse complement strand
ATAGATAGATAGATAGATAGATAGATAGATAGATAGATAAATAGAAAGGCGCACGGACAGACAGATAAAATGAGATACACGCAAATATACATAAACGTATGTATGTATACTATACTTATAGTACCACAGAATGCATTTATAGAGTTTTAGCCGACACAGTACAGACAGACGTAAGCACGTTTAGAATATGTTCATGGTCAGACAGAGAGGAATCAGTCGGACTAATTTCAGCCCTGTCTACTTTCTTCGATTGTCCAAAGAAACACTGCCTGTAAGCCAATTAATTACAAAGGGTCTAAGTATATCGGAGAGATTGATTTGCTTATCGTTCTTCACCAATAGCTTAATTTTAAAAGTATTGAGAAATCAGAACAGCGTTTTCAGTATTCCGCCTTAATACTACACGGTACTACAAACTGTATCGCTCAAATGTGGTTATGCTCTTCGTAATATAGTGTATGTAATCAATGTTTCCGTTAACAGTTAAGTAGACGGCACAGTTGCTGATGAAGACTCAACATAGGATAGAAACTATTCTGGATGGTGTTACTTCTGTCCATGAGCATATTGTGTATATAAAACAAGATACTTACATTAGGATGTACATAGAGTGTTTACCAAAACCAATAGATATATTACTGCCATGCAATACAGTATTGAAACACAACACCAATAATTTTTTACATTTATATATGCATTTATGTCTCAGTGCGTGTGCACATGTGTGTGTACGAATGTGTGTGTGTATGTAACGTGTTCCGAGAGTTTCATGTAT
>NW_026317053.1:0-228 GCF_001194135.2 Octopus bimaculoides | reverse complement strand
ATATATATATATATATATATATATATATATATATACACACATAAATCTCTCTCTATATATATACCTGTATACATATACATCTATGCATAGATATATATATGTACACACATATACACACATACATATATGCATATAAATCTATATACATGTATATACATCTATAGATATGCCAGTATATACACTTATCATCATCATCATCGTTTAACGTCCGCTTTCCATGCTAGCATG
>NW_026317052.1:0-241 GCF_001194135.2 Octopus bimaculoides | reverse complement strand
TATATATATATATATATGCTAAGCAATGTACTATGTATGCTGTAGTGTATATATTTTTTTATACGCTTTCTTTGTTTTGTTTTATGCGTATGCCCATATTTAGAGGTCTTTCAGTAATGGAAGAGAATATAACATTCTATAGAAATACATGTAGATATTACTTTTAGCAATTTACAATGTGCATTTGTTTTCGTTTTTCTTTGTATTTTGACGAGCTTGTTTTATTTTTATTGCTTTTTTA
>NW_026317051.1:378-732 GCF_001194135.2 Octopus bimaculoides | reverse complement strand
GATGGATTGCTAGATGGATAGATGAATAGGTAGATACATACACACATCTATACATACATACATCTATACATACATACATCTATACATACATATCAAGCTAGATCGCTAGATTGATAGATGGGTAAATAAATGATTAGATATGTATTTAGATGGCTTGCTCGCTAGATCGGTGGATATATAGGTAGTTAGGCAGTGACTGAGCGTGCTAAATAGCTAGTGATGATAAGGCAGGGGGATAAAGTGATGGGTGGATAGACAGACACATAGATAGATAGATAGACTGATAGATAAATAGATAGATAGATTGACAGATAGATAAATAGATAGATAGATAGATAGATAGATAGATAGATA
>NW_026317051.1:0-368 GCF_001194135.2 Octopus bimaculoides | reverse complement strand
GATAGATAGATAGATAGATAGATAACTGGTTAGAATGGTGAATAGACGGCTTAGTAGCAAGGTAGGTGGATAGGTTTATGGATAGTCAGATAGACACCATTGTAAATGAGGGAGATAAATTGATTTCCTAAAAGCTAGAGAGATGTAGTGATTGATTGATTGATAGATAAAGAAATCGACAGATGTGAGATTAGGCAGACAACCAGCTAGCTTGGTAGTTAAATGTGATAATAGCTAGGTAGGTAGATATGCGAGATATGTAAATAAGATAGCTTGCTAGTTAGATGTGATAATAGCAAGATGGATGGTATATACATACTTAGACTGATCCATCCGTCTATCACACACACACACACACACACACACAC
>NW_026317050.1:0-217 GCF_001194135.2 Octopus bimaculoides | reverse complement strand
GATAGTGTGTAGGACAAGAGATAGAGATAGTTTAGGATGTCCACAGTTGCTACAATTTTTTCGTGCGTCTGGAAAATATTGAAGGAGAAAATAATACCAAAGCACAAATTTCTCTTACAAAATCTCGTCTCAAGATTTTTTTCTTCTTGTGTCAACGACTTTGACAACACCATTTTGAATTCCCCCCCCCCATTTTTTGTTTTTTTTTTGGGGGGGG
>NW_026317049.1:144-250 GCF_001194135.2 Octopus bimaculoides | reverse complement strand
ATATATATATATACACACACACATATACATATATATACATACTTATATATATATACATGCATATAGATAGATAGATAGATAAATAGATAGATAGATAGATAGATAG
>NW_026317049.1:0-134 GCF_001194135.2 Octopus bimaculoides | reverse complement strand
ATAGATAGATAGATAGATAGATAGATAGATAGATAGATAGATATAGTACGTATAGGCGAGTGTATATTATATATTATATATATATAGGCGCAGGAGCGGCTGTGTGGTAAGTAGCCTACTTACCAACCACATGG
>NW_026317048.1:0-222 GCF_001194135.2 Octopus bimaculoides | reverse complement strand
TATGTATGTATGCATGCATGCATGCATGTATGTATGTATGCATGTATGTAGGTATGTATGTATGTACGTTCGTGTATACCATAAGATCTGCAATTCTAACGGAAGCCTCAAAATACACTTCGAGATCCACAAAGATTTTAGTGGTCTAAATCAGACATGCACTTTATGTGGTTGTCTTTTCAATACATTGTCTGGTTTAAAAAGCCACATCAGACGCCATGA
>NW_026317047.1:0-201 GCF_001194135.2 Octopus bimaculoides | reverse complement strand
CGTACGTACGTACATATGTACCTACTTACGTACGTTCGTTTGTTCGTTCGCACATACGTACGTTCACTTCTTTGTTCGTTCGTTTTTTTCGTACCTTCGCACGTTCGTTCGTTCAATCGTTCGTTCTTTCGTTCGTGCGTACGTTCATCCCTTTCTTTGTTCGTTCGTTTGTTCGATCGTTCGTTCGTTCATATATATGTA
>NW_026317046.1:0-280 GCF_001194135.2 Octopus bimaculoides | reverse complement strand
ATATATATATATATGTTTGTGTGTGTGTGTGTACGTACATATATACATACGTGAGTACGTATATATCATAACCATCATAACGTGATTAAACTGTTTGTATCGATTGTGGATCTATGCAGAGACTTGCACTGAACTTTCGCTCGTAGAGGCGACATTTTGATGTTTGTTGATATAGCATACATTTCTAAGATGTTTCTTCTGCACTTTCATGATAGTATCATTTCATATGTATTATTAGCAATATAAAACGACAACTGTCTCTTTGATTTTATCTCATATT
>NW_026317045.1:0-493 GCF_001194135.2 Octopus bimaculoides | reverse complement strand
TAAAACATTAATGAAAAATGTGGCCCCCGTTTTAAAAAAGATCCAAAGTGTGTTATCTGAGTGTCTGTACATAAATTTATGTGTGCGTTCGCGATATGCGTGTGTGCGAGCGTACGCGCGCGCACCCCCACGCGTGTGTATTTTTATTAAAACCAGTACTAAGGAGGAAAAATCAAAAAAAAAATCATGAACGTTAATTTGAGAAGTACAATGAATTTCATTTAGCGCTTGATATTCCTTCTTTATATCACAACTATAAGTATCACCTTACCATGACTCTTCGAGTCATGTGGATTCAGACGGAGCCCGACAAAGTCGTCAATACTTGTTTTTTTTACTGCCCACTGGGCCATTGCGCCTCCACCATTGCAGCTCTTAGTATCACCTTAATATGAGGTGACAAACAAGGACAGACAAGCGGATTAAGTCGATTGTATCGACCTCAGTGCGTAACTGGTACTTATTTAATCCACCCCGAAAGGATGAAAGGCAA
>NW_026317044.1:0-281 GCF_001194135.2 Octopus bimaculoides | reverse complement strand
ATATATATATATATAGATACACATTTGTGCATACATGTGTAGAGTTGGTTACTCACACACGTAGACATTTGAATGTATATACAACAACATATGTATATTCGAGTATTCGTGCATGTATGTGTGTTTGTGTGTTTATATATATACACACATATATATATAGAGAGAGAGAGACAGACAGAGAGAGAGATTGAGAGAGAAAGAGGGATACATGCACACATACACATGTATATATGTATGCGTATATATATATATATATATATGTATATATATATACATACGTA
>NW_026317043.1:0-410 GCF_001194135.2 Octopus bimaculoides | reverse complement strand
GCACGGTCGTAATCCATTGGCAGAATCCAGTAAATGAAAGAAAAGAAAGAAATGTAACATCACATTTTTCTCAAATATATCCAACAATTTGAACAGGCCTAATCAAGCAGACCTGTGAACAAAGGCATGCCAGATGCGATATTCCCATTTTGTATGGCTATCTATATTATGCTAATATGTGCTTTTGTAATTCTTTTAAGATGGTAGAGTGTGATTTGAGGAAATCTTGTCTACAGCATCTTGCACGTTGCGGAAGTATGTATGAGTTTCTCAACACTTCAAACGTTAATAAAGCAATAGTGGCCATGTATTGTCACAACCAGCATGCTTGACTAGATAAAAAGAGAATAACGACATTCACAGCAATCTCAACTACGGGGATATTTTGCTTCAAATTGTAGCAGCTTACG
>NW_026317042.1:0-573 GCF_001194135.2 Octopus bimaculoides | reverse complement strand
GGTGGATGATTGGATGCCACATTTATATACTTGATATTGATATTATCATTTGGTTTTATGAAAGGGTTCAACTAATCCACTATCAAAACAAGGTAGCGTCAAGGAAATTCACTCTATGGTAATCACTTTTTATAGTAATGCCATGTCCTAATTACTTAAAAAGTCTAAATATCGTTTGCAATGCCTTTCTAGTCGTACTTTATTACTTCTGTTCAGGAGGAGTAGAGCGTCGTCTCTATATAAACCTCTTGTGATTTCCGAAAAGGAAGACTAAATTAATAAACGGATATATATTGCAACGGAGTGTGACTTGTGCATATGTGATGATCCCATCGCTGTACCGAAGACATTCTCTCTATTAGATCTATTCCATAATATACCGTCAAAATCGGTCGCAAATATTATACCTATTTCAAACTATATATCAGGGATTCATTGAGGTCGCTCGGGCTAATAGTGGCGTAGTAATTCTCCATATTGGCATTATATTATTTACATTGTTTATGAAAACAGATACGACTGAGATATTATATATGTCTGCATCAAAACTTATTAATGGTAATGTATGTGCAT
>NW_026317041.1:0-730 GCF_001194135.2 Octopus bimaculoides | reverse complement strand
TATATATATATGTATGTATGTATAAGAAAAATAAGAAAAGCGCCCAACCTAAGATAAGATTCAGTGTAAAAACACTTTTCCACACCTCATAGTTCAACAACATAAGATATAGGTTATTTTATATTCTTCTGAAGCAGTGTTTTGAAAGTAAAATCCATCCAACACTCGGTTACCGTGCAAGGGTTTCAGTCTTCCTGAAGAATAGTTGTCGCGAAGGAACTCTCAATGTTGTTCATACAACCTGTTAAATGTTTTAGAGTTCAAAGTAAGAGGACTGATCTTTAGAATATTCCATACGCATTATTTTTATAAGGAAACATTGCTTTCGAAAATGCCGTCAGTAATGGTGGAAACAGATAATACGTGTATTCATTGCCTAAAAAATGTCTAAAGGAATGTAAGTTTAAACATCTCCAGAGTGCTCAGTTACCATTTCTTAAAATAATGTTTTATCGAAATTATGTCATCGCCTCTCAACCACATGTTTCCGAGTTCAGCCTCACTGCGTCGCACTTTGGACGCATGATTTCTACAATACCCTTGGGCTGATCAAAAACTTGAGTGGATTTAGTTGACAGGAACGGAAAGACGCTCACTGTATTCTTTTTTTTTTCCCGATCCCTTTTGATCGGAATTTTACTTTTCTTTTCTCTTTTTTCCTCTTTTCCATTTGTCCCCTTTGTGTTCAGCCCTGTGTGGCCAATAAAGAAATCTATCTATCTATCTATCT
>NW_026317040.1:0-261 GCF_001194135.2 Octopus bimaculoides | reverse complement strand
TATTATTATTATTATTATTATTATTACTATTTTATTGTCTTTGCACAGCTTCTAATGTTGGAGATGTACTATAGTGTCAGCTTTTCACTACCAGTGAACTAAGGTAACACCTCTTATTTTTCGAGCACCTTCCCGTGTATTCGAGCGGTTCCAAGCAGTGCTGTTTTCTGCAAGTGCTCCACCCTTATTGCAGCCCCTACTTGTTACATCAACTTCTCAAGATTTTTATTCACTGTTCCCAGGGCTCCGACAATTATTGGT
>NW_026317039.1:0-352 GCF_001194135.2 Octopus bimaculoides | reverse complement strand
TTACCTTTGCTCTCTTTATCTTTTTGTTTTTATATATTTACACATATATAAATATATATATATGTGTGTGTTGGTGTGTGTACAGAACCTCCCAGGTGTAGTTCCATATGTTAACTTGATACATGGACATTTTAGATATCTCGCTGTCTTTCTATGTGTTTGAGCTCTCTCTCTCTCTCTCTCTGTCTCTGTCTCTCTCTCTCTCTTTCTCCATTTGTGTCTCTCCTGTCTGTCTGTTTGTCCATATGATATTTCTACCTTCCTTCCTCCCTTACTTCCTTCTTTGTGTCTTCCTGCCCTTCCACACACAATAATACACAAATGATCATATATACATATGTCCAAATTAATG
>NW_026317038.1:0-479 GCF_001194135.2 Octopus bimaculoides | reverse complement strand
ATATATATGCACACAGACACACAGAAACGATCGTATGAATGTGCGCATACTCATGTTAACGCGTTTTTTGGTGTATGTAGTCGTGCTATTTTTTAAGAATCTGGGGTTAGTACTGTTATTTTCAGCTACAACCCACGTACATGCACAGCTGCTTTATTTATGGGGTAAACATTTCTGAAAGGGATATTCCTGAATAAAGCACCAACTTTGAACGCATAAGACTTAAGAGGAAGCAAAACGAAGAGAATAAACCTACAGCCAACGACAATTAGCAAAGTAATTAAAATGAGACGAAAACATTCTCTCTTACTTGTTTCAGTCATTTGTCGGTCTCTTTAGCCGAACCGCTAAGTTACGGGGACATAAACGCGCCAACATCGGTTGTCAAGCGATGGTGGGGGGACAAACACAGACATACACACACACATATATATATTAATATATATACACACACACACACACACACACACACACACACA
>NW_026317037.1:1613-2235 GCF_001194135.2 Octopus bimaculoides | reverse complement strand
ACACACACACACACACACACACACACATACATAGATTTATATTTATATAAGCCAGTAAACCACATGCAAACAGAGGCTTTAGCGTTGTAACATTTTAACTCGCTCCATTGTATATTTACTGTATTGTGTTACACTGTTAATAGAATCACACTGAGTTGACACAAAGCAGGCCCCTTTGCATATTATTACTATCATATGCCAGCCTTCTTATATACTTGTTTGCTAAAGACACAAACAGAAACAACAGTTCGTGCGATTCACACAGTCACGTGTGTTTGTCTACAGTTTCATGCTATATAGGAAAATCACCACCGGTTTAATTGGAACAAGCTGTTGGAGTCTGAATGTCTTTTGTTTAAGCGATGATTAAATACATAATATTTGTTTAAAAGTGTGTTACTTGCACTTCTGCGGTGTGTTTCTGTTGAATCTTATTATATAGATAAGCGCAGGTGTGTCTGTGTGGTAAGGAGCTTGCTTCTCAACTACATGGTTCCGGGTTCAGTCCCACTGCGCGGCACCTTGAGCAAATGTCTTCTACTGTAGCTTCAGGTAGCCTTGTGAGTGGATTTGGTAGACGAAAACCGAAAGAAGCCCGCCGTTTATATATATATATATATAT
>NW_026317037.1:0-1131 GCF_001194135.2 Octopus bimaculoides | reverse complement strand
AAAGCAAAGGGGCCGATACAGCTTGGCACCAGTGACATCGCATCTCATTTCTACAGCTGAGTGAACTGGAGCAACGTGAAATAAAGTGTCTTGCTCAAGAACACAGCAAGCAGCCCGGTCCGGGAATCGAACTCACAACTCATGATCGTAAGCTTGACGTTCAAACCATACACACATTGTAAACCAAAAATTATGGACACATACACACACACACACACACACACACACTAGCAGTTATACCCGTCGTTGATCGGGTAATAACTTTTTACTGTTTTTTTGGGAGCTACATTCAAAGTATTATTATTAAAATAATTTACTCCTCCTGTATGTGTGTAATAACTGAAATAGATTTTAAAAAATCAATTTCATACATGAACTTCTGTTTGTTTATTATATGACAATAATAAATCAGTTGTATGTTATTTTATTTATTGATACAGTAATGGCAATTATATAACACACACATACAACTGCTTACAATAATAGAGATTACTGTATAATTTCTTCTATGTTCATACTTTTTGGTTTACCATATTGAAAATATATGCCGCGAAACAAAAGATGTAATCTCTCCATAAACTAGTATAACTGGTATGGGAGGAACGAAGACGGTGTCACCTTTACGACAACTAGTGAGAATATTTGCTTCAATGCAGTGCCTCATAGGTTTGTGCACAGTTAGTGTTGCATCATTGCATAATTTTTATTGAGACAAATTAGGCAATAGCATAGTGGGAGATAGAGAAAAAGCATAATAGCTTCCCTTGAACCATTTACTTTCATTTTGGTGGACAAACAAACGAACTAATACACAAATGGACAGAATCATTTATGTGTGTGTGCGTGTGTGTGTGTGTAAGAATAAGAGGTAAAATAATAAGAAAAAGCATAATAGTTTCTCTTGAACCATTTACTTTCATTTTGGAGGACAAACAATCGAACAAACACACAAATTGACAGAATTTTATATATATATTACAATTAGGAGCCTTCTGTGTCTGTTTTCCGTCCGTTTGTGCACTCAACACGTTTTTTCGATCGTCTGTGCATTTACTATACATTTTTTCACTTATATATATACGTTCTGAGTTCAAATTCCACCGAGGTCGACTTTGCATTTTATCCTTTCGG
>NW_026317036.1:0-290 GCF_001194135.2 Octopus bimaculoides | reverse complement strand
TGTATTTGTGTGTTTGTGATTGTGAATGCATGTGTAGTAAGAGGTATATACATGTAAATTCCATGTAATGTGTGCCTGCACGCGCGTATGTGTGTGTGTGCAAAGCGTTTGTACACATACACAGACGCACGCACACATGCACACTCATACTCTATGTAGTAACGTACACGTATATATTTTGTACTTAAACCTATAAAAGTGTTTTTATATAACATATGTGTGTATGTATTTATGCGTGTATATATATATATATATTATACATATATATTCTCATGTATTTATAAATATAT
>NW_026317035.1:0-202 GCF_001194135.2 Octopus bimaculoides | reverse complement strand
TATATGTATATAATGTAATGTATATATGTATATAATGTAATGTATATATGCATATAATGTAATGTATATATGCATATAATGTAATGTATATATGTATATAATATAATGTAATTATGCAGGAGTGGGTTGTAGTAAGTAGCTTGCTTACCAATCACATGGTTCCGGGTTCAGTCCCGCTGCATGGCACCTTGGGCAAGTGCCT
>NW_026317034.1:0-694 GCF_001194135.2 Octopus bimaculoides | reverse complement strand
GTGTGTGTGTGTGTGTGTACATATGAATTTGTGTATGCATGTCAACATATGTATGTAGTCTAGCATTATAAATTTGTACTTAACAGTAAACTGTGTGTAATATATCTCTCACATGTGTTAGTTTGTCTGCCTCTCTCTCTCTTTCTCTCTCTCTCTCTCTCTCTCTCTCTCTCTCTCTTCTTTCTCTGCATATAGATAGATAGATATTACTAAACATCAATTTGAAGTCATATGAAAAGAATAAACCCACAGACATCAATCATATTTGGTATAGCACTGGAATAGTGGTAGTAGGAGCAGCAGCAGCAGCAGCAGCAGTAGTAGTAGTAGTAGTAGTAATAGTTTGATTGATAAACAAGAGATCATGGTCTGTTTCCCATCACTGGGTTTGTTCTTCCTCTTTTGATTATTTCATATTAGTGTTTACAAATCTAAAATGTTTAATATTGTTTCTTCCAAAATTTTTTATCAGTGGATTCGTGTATGTGTGTGCATATGAATATGTGTTATACTTTTGTATCCATGTGTATAACTATATATATTTATAGATAGATATAGATATCCCTTATATATGTATCTATGTTTCTATTATTTTTCATATATAAGTATATATTTATGTATAAATATAAATATATATTTATGTATAGAATAAGAATAGCCTAGAATAAGAATAGCCTGGGCAAAGTTTAGAGAG
>NW_026317033.1:0-234 GCF_001194135.2 Octopus bimaculoides | reverse complement strand
TTGTCTTATTGAATAAATGAAATATTGAATATTGAATATTAAATATTAAGGAACTATATATATATATATTATATATTCCCATATATATATGTATGTATATATGTGTATATATATGAATGTATATATATACGTATGTACATATGTATTCTATGTAAGTAACATGTATATGTGCGTCGAGATACAATTCCAAAAGAGGATTATACATACTTTCATATATAGATAAGCATGCCTTTA
>NW_026317031.1:0-1071 GCF_001194135.2 Octopus bimaculoides | reverse complement strand
AACAGAGACAGACAGAAACAAGGAAAATGCCCCTGGTATTTGAATACTATGCAAATATGTTTTTAAAGAGACTTTTCATTTAAATTTGCCAAAGACTATTGAAAAGGTTGCAAGACGCAACGAAAATTTTAGGAAAATAAAAATAAGAAATAAGTGGAAATTTTAACGGTGAGTGTGTTAAATTTTAAGGCACAATAAGAAAATGACTCTCCCCAGACACAACAGAAGATACATAATTGTTGTATTAAAACTATATGTAAAAATATATGTAAAAATGTATAAGTATAAATATATAATATAATAATAATAAATATGTTAGTTTAAAAATTTTGAATTAAGTTTTAAAGCATTTTACGATCGTTTTACGAAAGCGTTGTCCTAATAATGGAATCCTATATTGATAAGCATTTATCGACAACCCTTCTGCTCTTCAGAGATATAAATTTTGAATTTGTATAATTTATCAAATGGTAGTTTTTTGTTAAAAAATATGAAGTAATATTATAAAAGGGTGTTTGTTTGCAATATAAATCAAATATTAAAAATTAAAAATTACTGCTTTGCGTTTTGGTAAGTACATTTTAGTATGAGACTTTAATCCATATTTTCTTCCTTGGTTGGTCTTCTGTAATAATCCATAATAGTTATGTGTAAAATCCATTATATTATCTGCTTTTGATTTTTGGTAGAGAGACTTTAGTATGAGACTCTTGAAATTCATATATGCCTCTTTGGTCATTCTTCTGTAGTAATCCATAATAATTGTATATAAAATCCATTACATTGTCTTGTATTCCGAATATAGTTCATAGACTTAAATAACATAATGTGAAATTATGTTTGAGGTTATAAAATTATAAAATTATAAATTGGTCAAATCATTTCTTTTATATTTTTTTTGTTTTTATAATTGGAAGATACCAATTAAAATTTGGGGGGGGGGGATTTTAAAATTTAATGCAACTATAATTGTCCATTTGTTATAGATTGGATATGCAAGGGTTCTAATTCCATGAGTATCAGTTCAATCTTTATTTAATGTATAATTTATGTCTTGTAAATGTGAGTATA
>NW_026317030.1:0-294 GCF_001194135.2 Octopus bimaculoides | reverse complement strand
TATATATATATATATATATATATGTATATATCTATATATATATACACACATACATATGCACACACATATATAACGATTTATATATACCTATATATCTGTATGTACGTATGTATGCATGTATGTATGTATGTATTTATCTTTCTTTCTTTCCGTCTTTCTTCCTTTCTATCTATCAATATACTTAAATATATAACAATATACACGTGTGAAATTTGACTCTGTACACATATACATACACACAAGCACACACAAACACATAAAGATATTATATATATATATAAACACACAATGTAT
>NW_026317028.1:0-530 GCF_001194135.2 Octopus bimaculoides | reverse complement strand
GTTAAAGTGAGGTTGAAGCGAAATTTGTCACTCAGTGAACCAAACAGCCAATATCGAAGGTACCAGAAGAAAAAAAGCCTCAGCAACAGGAAAACATAAAACGGTACTTCTGTTAGTAAATTATGAAATTACTTACATCAGTAAATGTGAGTAAACCTTTAGTGAGAACAATAACGATTGAAGTTAAAGTGAAAAAAAAAACTACGGCTACAGGAAGTTGACATTGAGGAACCTTTTTAAAGAAGTGAATCTTAAATATAAAGCAATATTATTTATTTTTAATTAAAAAATCAAATGAAGAGCCTAACATTTATCTGAGGTCAAATTATTCATGCATCACAAGTATGGAAGTAAATGGTGAAGCCGTTTTCACGTGATAAGCGATTACACACACATCTCTATTTTTTATATTAGAGATATAGTTGAAATATATACGTGTATGTGTGTGTGCATATATACATATATTTATATGTATATATACATGCATGTATATATATCATATATGTATGTATGCATGCATATATATATAT
>NW_026317027.1:0-228 GCF_001194135.2 Octopus bimaculoides | reverse complement strand
TATTCCAAGAATAATTGCTAATAATATGCACAACGATTTATTAGTGCATAATCCATTTTCTATCCTTATTAAGACTGTCATCATTTTCAATGACAAAGGAAGGACAGTACTTTTGAAGAATGTGTGTATATGGTTACTTATTTACAATTTAGTGTCAGTCTTACTGCTTTTGTAAACGCACCAACATCGGTTGTCAAGTGATGTTGGGGGCACAAACACAGACACACA
>NW_026317026.1:0-368 GCF_001194135.2 Octopus bimaculoides | reverse complement strand
CATACATACGATGTAGCTATAAGTACACGCGTATGGTGTGTGTGCCTGTGTGTGTATGTGTGTGCGTTCGATGTGTGTATGTCTATGGGTGTATGTATGTATGTATGTATGTCTATATGTGTGTGCTTACATGCATTCACACACATACACACGCATATGTGTATATGTATATACATTTATTTCTGTTTGCGTGTGTGTGTGTATATATACATATATACACTGCAGGTATATATGTGTGTAAATATATGTTTATATATACATACACATATATATGCATATATAAATATATACACACTTACATATACACACATATATATGTATATATGTATATATATAAATATATATATACATAAACATATATATATATA
>NW_026317025.1:0-575 GCF_001194135.2 Octopus bimaculoides | reverse complement strand
ATATTTACTGATCTTGTCAAATTCTTTCGCCACTATATTATGACCGCAAGGAATACTCATGTCAATTAATAAATACATCTTCTTTGTCTAATCTTTTATAATAATATCCGGTTTATTAGCTTTTATAGTTTTGTCGTATGTATGGGGAAGTCCCAGAGAATCGACACATTTTCTCCCTCAGTCACAGCTTCAAGATGGTGTTTATACCATTTGTCAGCGGTTTTGATTTTATAATGCCGACATATTGTCCAGTGTAAATACTGGCCAACTCTGTCATGTCTTGCTTTATATTCTACAGGTGCTAAGACTCTGCACCCTGAGATTAGGTGGTCTATAGTTTCAATCTCATTGTTACAGAATCTGCATTTTGGGTCAGCTCCACTTTTTATAACATTGGCTTGGTAGTTCCAGGTTAATAAGCTTTGGTCTTGAGCAGCTAATAGGAAACCTTCACTCTGCTTTTAGCCCTGAGCTTCGTAACCATTGATGCATGTGTTTCTGGTCGACATCAGCTTGTTTGCTATAGGCCACATACTTGCCATGCAGAGGTTTCTGTTCACATCTGCTAGCTAATT
>NW_026317024.1:0-248 GCF_001194135.2 Octopus bimaculoides | reverse complement strand
ATGAGGACAAATATCCGTCAAATGTAAATAATGTAAACAATGTAAATAATATACTGTTCTACTTTATCAGGAAATAAAACAAAAGTAGAAAAAATTCCTGTTTGATTTCCATTTTTCACTCTTTTTCTCTCTTTCTGTGACCCTCTCTATCTCTCTCTCACTTTCTCGTGGTCCTCCTCCATCTGTCTCTCTCGCTACTTCTCTCTCTCTCTCTCTCTCTATTTCTCTCTCTCTCTCTCTCTCTCTCT
>NW_026317023.1:0-1570 GCF_001194135.2 Octopus bimaculoides | reverse complement strand
CTTTCAGATTTTGATGTCGTTATTGTATATTTTTAGAATGACATTGTAAGGTTGGTGTAAGAAGTTGGATCTGGCCAGGATATGGCCTATTTGAATATTAAAGGGTTAAACTAGCCATATCTATCCCTGATATTCTACTTGTCTTATGTTCAAACTGGTCAGATCCAGCCTCTCACACCTACCCTTACAATGTTATTCTGAAAAGTTAATGCAGGATTAATTCAAAACAATAGAAAAGCATTATATTTGACTGAATATTCTGAATGCTGAAGGGTTAAAGCTATCAGCATGGCAGAGTGACTAAGTATCAGCATGGCAGATTGACATGGCAGAGTTTGTTTCTCAAGGAAGATATTCACTTATTGTTGAACCGATAACAAGTTTGTATTTATACACATCACTGCTTTGCACGGATTCACTGTTTGCATTAAATAGATGTACTCCTTTCCCTCCTTGATTTCATTGCTTCCCACTTCCATTCAACTCTGTGTTACATCTTTGGACTACTTGTATTTCATTTCCATTTGGTTCATCTTAAGGCCGACTACTGACTTATGTGAAAGCACATGGCTTAGTGATTAGGGTATTTAGCTCACGATTGCAAGGTTGTGAGTTCAATTCCCAGAAATGTATTGTGTCCTTGAGCAAGACACTTTACTTCACATTGCTCCAGTCCATTCAACTGACAAAAATGAGTAGGGCCTGTATTTCAAAGGGCCAGCTTTTGTCATACTCTGTGTCATGCTGAATCTTCCTGAAAACTATGTTATGGGTGTGCATGTCTGTGGAGTGCTCAGCCACATGCGTGTTAATTTCACAAGCAGGCTGTTCCATTGATCGGATCCATTTGTAACTAAGCTATGGATGTCCAGCTCTGTCAGCATGGTCTGCAGCTAATCTGTGCTTTTGGCAATGAGTACAATGTCATCTGTGAATCAGAGGGATGTTAGTAGCTCACTGTTTGATGTTCACACTACATGTCCAGCCAATGTCTTTGATGCTCATTTCCAGACATGCACTGAAGAGCTTTTAGCACTATACGTCTATATGAGGATCTTTCTTGAAATTAATACCACAGTGTTGTGGCTTTTCACAGTATATCCATGTTATGTAAGATTTACTGACTGCTACATAATATTAATACAGTGAAATCTTGATTTATGAATGCCTCTCATCATGAACAAATTGGTTTACAAACCATTTTTCAAGTTTAAAATATCTCAGTTGACAAACTGTGTTTCCAGTAATTAACATGCCAGCCAACATGAACAGTTGACAACAAGCTGGGAGTATCAATGGTAGAGCATCAGTTACTCTCTAACTTTTGTTCAGTGCACATCCCTGCTTGAATTTGCTATGCCTACTCTTGAATTTCTTATGGGGAAAAATAATTTTGTTTAAAACCTCTTCAAGGCTGCTTCCCAACCATATGGTTCTGGGTTCATTCCCACTGCGTAGTACCTTGGGCAAGTGTCCTCTACTACAGTCTTGGGCTGACCAAAGCCTTATGAATGGATTTGGTTGATGGAAACTGAAAGAAGTCCATCATGTATATCTATGTGTGTGTGTG
>NW_026317022.1:0-254 GCF_001194135.2 Octopus bimaculoides | reverse complement strand
CAATAGCATCAGCCCACAGAAGCTCTGAGACGGTGTCTGCCGCATAAGAAGACTGCTTGGTGTAAGGCACCGCTTAGATTTTCTTCAAGCATGTCTCTACAAGACCATTTTGAAACAAAACCATATATATTGAGTAAGGAATAAAGCATTTCGAGAATATTCGTACACACATACAGACATTTTTATATTTGTATATATATTTAAATATATATATATAGGCTGTGTGGTAAGTAGCTTGCTTACCAACCACATGG
>NW_026317021.1:0-721 GCF_001194135.2 Octopus bimaculoides | reverse complement strand
GATAACGACTGCGTGAGTTACTATATAAGTAACAGCAATTAGGAACACAACTATGAAACCAACGCTCTTAACCACAATTATTATCATTCTTTTCTACTCTAGGCACAAGGCCCGGCCCGGCCCGAAATTTTGGGGGAGGGTGTCAGTCGATTACATCGACTCCAGTGCGTAACTGGTACTTAATTTATCGACTCTGAAATGATGAAATGGCAAAATCGACCTCAGCGGAATTTGAACTCAGAACGTAAAGAAGAACGGAAAACCGCTAAGCATTTTGCCCGGCGTGCTAACGTTTCTGCCAGCTATCCACCTTACAATTATTATTATTATCACAAAAACGACTTCGGTAATATCCAGTAGCACAACCTGTTAGAAATAGCATTCGGGCCTTCCTCATATCACATCCAAATAGTGAAAAGGCTACATTAAATAATGTAGTACTACATATCCCTCGAGAGATTGGATGGTCACGGTTGAAAAGCGTTTGATCATGGTTTTCTTCAATCATGATTGACTATATGCTGAAAAATAGCAACTACTACTACTACCACCACCACCACCGTCATCAGCAGCAGCAGCACCACCACCACCACCACCATTACTAGAATTTCATGTCCATCGTAAACGTTAGTAAAATGAATATAGCTATTATAACAGAATCAAAACACAATCAGCTTTACTACTACTACTACTACTACTACTACTACTACCACCACCACCA
>NW_026317020.1:3916-4482 GCF_001194135.2 Octopus bimaculoides | reverse complement strand
GCTGTGCAGGAGACAAGTCACTGGGCTTGGACGGTCTGCCTTACGAGCCTCATTGTCATATTCCAGACTTGTTTGGACGCATTTTGGCTGCAGTCTACTGTCACTGGCAGCAAAATGGGAGTATCCGCAGTTTTGTGAGGTGGGGAGCGGTGGTAGCGTTAAAGAAAGATCCAAACAAGGAGATTGTTATAGATCATTTTCAACGCAGATTTGACAATTTTGGCCACGGTGCTAGCCGAGAGGTTGGAGCTTATCGTTGAGACGCAAACATGCGCTGTGCCGGACAGGAGTATCCATGACAACTTCCATCTGATGCGTTACATCATAGACAGGGTAGTTAAGGAATCGTGCATGGTCGGGGGCACCGATCAGTTTGAATCAATCGAAAGCTTTCGATAAGGTTGACCATCGTTACTTAGAAGCTGTCCTTAGGGCACTGGTTTCGGTTCCTTGCCTGAGGTCACCGTGGTCTTTTTCGCAGACTCCTCTTTCCACAGATAAACTTAATTTGTTTTACCTTTTTACTCCACTTTATTTTGCTGTTTACACGCCCCAAACTTTTTTAA
>NW_026317020.1:0-659 GCF_001194135.2 Octopus bimaculoides | reverse complement strand
TAGATGTCGGTTGATTATCCTGTTATGTTGTTATTTTATAGGTGTGTGGCTCCTGGTTAGGAGATTCAGCTCATAATCGTAAGGGTGTGGGTTTGGTTCCCACACTTTACTTCAGCTCACTCAGCTGGCAGAAATGAGTCATACCTGTAATTCAGTGGACCAGCTTATCATGTTCTGTGTTCTGTGTTGGATTTCCCTGAGAACTACATCAATCGTATGCATGTCAGTCCCACCTTGTCTTCTACTATAGTCTCAGGTTAAGCAAATCCGTGTGAGTGGATTTGGTAGAAAGAAACTGGAAGAAGCCGATCACATATATGTGTGTATGCCAGATGGGAATGTGGTTGAATACCATCCTCTTTTCTGATGTTGTGAGGATGGTGAAGGAGGGCGAGATGCATTTTAACCATTATATCTTTGTGTATAAGATTAAGGGGGGAGTGTGGTGGCTGTTGTTGTTGGTGTTGTTTAACCCCATGCTAGTCCAGATTGAGCAAAATCCATGATCAAAAGTATCACAGCCATGACCATCCTGTCATTAACAAATCCAGAACCACATGACACAGCATATCCTGAGTCTAGCCACCATGTAGAGGTCTCCCCCATTGGCTCATACATATATACATAGGTAAGAGAGTAGGGTGTGATTTGAGGGAGAT
>NW_026317019.1:0-252 GCF_001194135.2 Octopus bimaculoides | reverse complement strand
GATAGATAGATAGATAGATAGATAGATAGATAGATAGGCAGATATGTATATGTGTATATATATATATATGAGTATGTGTGTGTGTGTGTTGTGTATTTGCATAATACCTGTATTAACGAACGATCAGACATATTTTCTCGTTATATATACAGGTACCGCCATATCGATGCAATAAATATGTAATAAATATGTAATGGAATCTAAATAAGACGGACATATGCGTGTGTTCGTATGTATATATATATATATATA
>NW_026317018.1:0-556 GCF_001194135.2 Octopus bimaculoides | reverse complement strand
ACATTCTTCGCCTGGGAAGGTTTTGGCATTTATAAGCAGCCATTTTCCCCTATTTCTGGTGAGAATGTAGTCAATTTGCCTAATGTGTCTGCCAGAATGGTAAGTGACGAGGTGACTGGCAGGTTTCCTGAAGTTAGTATTGCAGACCATAAGGTCATTTGCATCACAGAACTCCAGCAGCCTGGTTCCCTCTTCATTGCAGGAACCAAAACCGTAGCCTCCATGTATGCCATAGAAGCCCCCTGAATGTTGTCAAACATGACCTTTGAAGTTACCATCCACAAAGAGAAGGTCCCTGTCATTCGTTGACGAGGTAGTCTGCAGGAGGGTGTCATAAAGTCGGTCTTTCTGTCCGTTGGGTAGCCCGGGCTGAGGGGCATAGGCCGAGATAATGGTTGCTAGCCCATGGTGAAGGACTAATCTAATTTTAAGTATTCTATCGCATACTCTACCTCGATTACCTTACCCACCCATTTCTCTACAAGAAGTATACCCATGCCCCTGACCCCATCTGTGCTCCCTGCCCAGAAAATCTTGTACCTGTGTTCTTTGCCTG
>NW_026317017.1:0-245 GCF_001194135.2 Octopus bimaculoides | reverse complement strand
TTCTTTATTCCTCTTCCTGGTTTTTTTCTTTTTACTTCTCACTTTCTTCTATTTTTTTTTACACTTTTCTTTATTCCTCTCTTCCTGTTTTCGATTTGACCTTACAAATACATTCCCTCGTTTTAGGTCACTTTAAATAAAACCCTTGATTCAATAGCACTATGTACAAACGTTATACTCGGAATTACCAATTTTTATTGTATTTTACTCACAAGGTATTGGAATCTTATATGTATACCATTCTG
>NW_026317016.1:0-599 GCF_001194135.2 Octopus bimaculoides | reverse complement strand
GAATCGAAAGCGTAATCATGCAATCTTGAGCGCCACACCCTGACCATTAGGCCACTTGCCTTCATTATAAATCCATTACCATGTTTAAATTCATCTTCCGTCTTCATTCCTTTATCTCCTTCATTGACAGTGAGGTTGACCAGTAACTGCTTTATTTGTTTTTATAAATATACTCTTACTCTTTTACTCTTTTACTTGTTTCAGTCATTTGACTTCGGCCATGCTGGAGTACCGCCTTTAGTCGAGCAAATCAACCCCAGGACCTATTCTTTGTAAGTCTAGTACTTATTCCATCGGTCTCTTTTGCCGAACCGCTAAGTTACGGGGACGTAAACACACCTCATCGGTTGTCAGGCGATGATGGGGGGACAAACACAGATACAAAAACACATATATATATGTATATATATACACATATATATATGATGGGCTTCTTTCAGTTTCCATCTACCAAATCCACTCACAAGGCTTTGATCGGCTCGAGGCTATAGTAGAAGGCACTTGCCCAGGGCGCTACGCAGTGGGACTGAACCCGGAACTACGTGGTTGGTAAGCAAGCTATTTACCACACAGCCACTCCTACGCCTATATACATATGT
>NW_026317015.1:0-325 GCF_001194135.2 Octopus bimaculoides | reverse complement strand
CACTGTATATTTGGTGTTAATTTGCTTCATCTTTATATTACATTATATTACATTAATCCTATTTCGGCACTCCCCCCACACACACATGCACTTACAAAAACAGACACATTGAAGGATACGCATGCGTAGACACATACAATAAGAATACAAAATACAAAATGGCTGATAGTTAGCAAGGTGAGACACATAAGAAAGAAGAAAGCAAAGGACCACTGATGAGGTCACAGAAGTGTGACGAAAGTACTCTGGCCGAAATAGGATTAACGTAATATAACGTAATATAAAGCTGAAGCAAATTAACACGAAATATACAGTGCGTGTGTTT
>NW_026317014.1:0-319 GCF_001194135.2 Octopus bimaculoides | reverse complement strand
GTTGAATGGTTCATATTGTGTGTTTGTATTGTTTTGATGGTGGTGGTTGTCTTTTATTCATCTTGCAAAGTTGTGGGGTCGCATGAGGTTGGTGTTTGTATGGTTTGGATATCCTCGATTTTTATTGTAGGTTATGTGTTGATTTTTATCTACTTGTCTATTGTTCCATGTGTGTATCCATTTAGGGTATCCAGCGTTATGTGTTGGTGATTGTTCATGTTCTGTTTGTTCTCTCCAAGTGTTATAGGTTATTGGTTGTATGTGTCTTGTTGTCTTGCATATTTTGTGTGTCTGTTTATTGGGGGGTTTGGCAGTGCAA
>NW_026317013.1:0-208 GCF_001194135.2 Octopus bimaculoides | reverse complement strand
ACATATATATGCATACACACATATATGAATATATGTTGTTACATATGACTGTATATATACATACATATTTATGAATATAGGCATTTATATACATCATAATTAGAAATATATATGCACACATATATATATATGCGTATATTTATATACATATATATGCATATATACATATACACAAATAAGCATGAATTTTATACAAGTGATATATATA
>NW_026317012.1:0-478 GCF_001194135.2 Octopus bimaculoides | reverse complement strand
ATAACACATTATCATGATTTTACCGTCTCGGAACGTGGAGGTAAACCGCATTGCTACATCTGTGATACGATCCAATCTGACCCTGTAGATAGGTCACATACAATATATTATATTGTACAATTTTACTTAGCTACTATATGGAGAACATTCGATGCTGAACTGTTACTGTTCAATCTCAAAGACCTGTCTCCAGTCCTTTCAAAAGAGTTAACATCTCTAAAGGGGGTCAATTAACCGTTGCTGTTATTAAATGCAATGGCGGATTAAGTATTCCCTACTCTCGACCCAACAATGTGAATAACAAGGCGTCGATCGAGCGAAGACTATAGGAGAATGTTCTAATTGTTTATTTCGCGTTTGGAACTATTTAAGAGTATATGATAACGAATCGGGGTTTCTAGTCTCTTGGCATAAAATATATGTCAGTAATATATATGTATATATATAATAATATTAGGGACAAAATCCAAAATTACAG
>NW_026317011.1:0-224 GCF_001194135.2 Octopus bimaculoides | reverse complement strand
AAGTAGTTTAGTATTCTATTCTTACATAATGTCGAGGTAGACAGGTTTATGTCATTTTAACAAGATTGATATTTTTATTAAGCTACTGAACAAACTAATATATGATGAAAGTGGTCGAAGCCGATTTGGCGGAATCCTCTAGATTAAGGATAACAAACAAAGAAACAAACAAAGAAACAAACAAATAAATAAATAAATAAATAAATAAATAAATAAATAAATAA
>NW_026317010.1:0-306 GCF_001194135.2 Octopus bimaculoides | reverse complement strand
GGTACCTTCGGCAAGTGTCATCTACTATAACATCGGGCCAACCAAAGTGAGTGGATTTGCTAGACGGAAAATGAAAAATATACATTGTGTACAGGACATCACCAACGAGTTAAAAATAACGTAAACACACTAGAGAAAAGTATATATATATATATATATATACCTTTTATTTTCTACTGATTGGTGCATTTATACAGTGGCCATGATGGGTCAGCCTGCAAGGTTTTAGACATAACGACTTCCGTTCTATTTTAGCTTGTATCTGTACGTATCTCCCAATTATGCATATGTGTGTGTGTGTGTGTG
>NW_026317009.1:0-328 GCF_001194135.2 Octopus bimaculoides | reverse complement strand
AATGTATGTATGTATGTATGTTCTCTTTCTCATTTTCATTTAGAGTAAATTTTGACCGGCCACCGATTTGGTAGCAAGATTGTGAAGGAAAGTATCTTGTGTTAACCGATATCCTTTAAATCTTTAAGTCTTGCAGATTTTTTATAGTCCCAGATATTGCGATCATTTGTAGTGTATGAATTAAGGATTTCCATTCTCTCCTTGAGATTCCATGTTCAGCCATACATTGCTCCAGACGGGTTGGTATGTATCTTGCTGCACCAATAATAATGGGTATGATATGTATTTATGTATGTATGCATGTATGTATGTATGTATGTATGTATGT
>NW_026317008.1:1816-2230 GCF_001194135.2 Octopus bimaculoides | reverse complement strand
TGTGTGTGTGTGTGTGTGTGCGTGTGTGTGTGTGTATGTATATATGTATGCATGTATGTATATGTCTATGTACACCTATCCACACGCACGCACAGTATTGTAGTTGGTGCTGTTGTTACTAATGTTGTTAATGTAGCATTTGTTGTTGCTAATTAGAAAAATGATGAGAGGAAAGGAGGAGGCAAGAAAGAAGACGAGGTTGTGGATTATATTAAAGTAGTTTAATAATTTTTTTTTTTTTTAAATTTAGTTGTCGTGCAATGATAATGACGACAACAACCATGATGATAATGATGACGGTGACGATGATGATGATGACGGTGACGATGACGATGATGATATATAATTTTACCCGTGAGTCACGCCTGCAATCACAAGCGTACCCACCCAGCTGAATGCAAGCAATACTTTGGT
>NW_026317007.1:0-826 GCF_001194135.2 Octopus bimaculoides | reverse complement strand
AAGGATTTCTAACCGGCTTTCATTGCATGGAAAATTTTCAAGAAGAGAGAAAATGAAAATATTTTTTACAAAAATATAAAATATATATATAAAAAAATAAATATACTAATACATTATATTGTCTTTGAGTTTTTAAAGTTCAATGGTAATCCATGTAGATAATTGTTAGATAGATTAGGATGCATGGAATTAAGAATGGTGTTGTGTTTAAAAAAGGCTGAGAGTTTATGTGTTAAACAGGAAATGTGGTGTCAAAACACGGAGTGTGTGTAAGGGAAGACAATTCTGTGGGTTTTATACCCTTTAGTTGGAGTTCTGAACTCTTTGTCAACAGGAAGTTTATGTCAGTTCTTAGAGAAACAAGAAGTAAATTTATATGTATTTCAATGGGGAGGCGAGAGAAGGGAATATGGTCACCAAGGAGTTTGTATGTTAAGAAGCATTTGGAATTTCTCTATAAAAAGATTCTCCTTGTTGATTCTTTCTTGAGTAGAGATTCTGTCTTTACATTGATAGAAAGGGAATATAAGGAATTTAGGGTTTTTATTTTTGGCGCAAGAGTCTATGTGGCCACTGAGTGGAATTTGGCGGTTTCTCTAAGAACAGACATAAAATTCCTGTTGACAAAGAGTTCAGAACTCCAACTAAAGAGTAAAGAGTATAAAACCCACAGAATTGTCTTCCCTTACACATATATATATATATACAAAGACATATATACAAAGACATACATATATACATATGTATATATAGATACATATACATACATATATGATTATATATACATATATATATATATATGTATATATAAATATATATATATACA
>NW_026317006.1:0-323 GCF_001194135.2 Octopus bimaculoides | reverse complement strand
TTTTTCTGAATAAGCGCTGCTGAAGTGTGGATGTGCCTAATATACCCGTGCGGCTTTTAATGACATGAAATGCGTTACTTTAGTTTCGGATAGATTAAATAAAATCCAGAACAAAGACTTATGGGACACTTATCTTAAGCTAAAGAATATATAACATTATAGAGAGGAAGTAAATGGATTTAGTGTCAAAGATATGAAGAAATTAATCTCTGAAAGATATCCATAAATGGCGTCAAATTACATAATATAATTTAGTTTTGAGTAAAATAAATACAATCTAGAATGGAGTTCAATGAATACATTTGCTAAATGATATGTGTATA
>NW_026317005.1:0-689 GCF_001194135.2 Octopus bimaculoides | reverse complement strand
ACAAGTGTCTTCAATCATAGCCTCGGGCTGACCAAAGCCTTGTCGGTGGATTTGGAATTTGGTACACAGAAACTGAAAGAAGCCCGTCCTGTACTTGTGTGTGTTTGTGCGTATCTATCTGTCCGTGTTTTCCCCTACTACCGCTTTGACAACCGGTGTTGGTGTGTTGACGTCCACATAATGGAGCGCGGTTAGGCAAAAGGGATTCTACAGAATAAGTACCAAGCTGAAGAGAAAATTAAACTGGGGTCGAGTCATTCGACTTAAAATTCTTCGTGGCGGTGCCCCAGCATGGCCACAGTCCGCTCACTGAAACAAGTAAAAGATAAACGATAGAAGGCAGACCCTGCCACCCGTGTGGATTGTGGTGGTGGTGGTGGGGGAGGGGTATATTCTTTTATTCTTTTTTTTAATTTGTTTCAGTCATTCGACTTCGGCCATGCTGGAGCACCGCCTTTAGCCGAGCAAATCGACCCCAGGACTTATTCTTTATAAACCTAGTACTTATTCTATCGGTCGCTTTGCCGAACTGCTAGTTCTTTTTTAAACAAAAGCACATGGCCATCCTTCTGAGGAGCGGTGACAGGACGAAAAAGAAACAAACTTTAATAGTTCACTAGTAATAATATAAACTACTACTACTACTACTACTGCCACTACTACCACTACTACTACTACTATGGTTGTTT
>NW_026317004.1:0-204 GCF_001194135.2 Octopus bimaculoides | reverse complement strand
TATATATATATATATATATTGATATATATATATATTGATATATGTATATACTTAGACACATACAGTAATCCTTTGCCATATCGCGGTTCAGCTAATACGGTTTATTATTTAAGCTTTTGTCAATTCCTCCGTGGTGCGGTTTTGAACTTATAACAAAATAAATATATACAAATTATAAAAATAATTTTAAAAAATATATATACA
>NW_026317003.1:0-404 GCF_001194135.2 Octopus bimaculoides | reverse complement strand
ATACATACATACACACATACATTCATACATACATACATACATACATATACATGAGAAAAGAATAGAAATTGCGTAATCACTTTCATTAGCATACAGCTGTTTCTGCTACGATAACCATTGCACTTAGAAGCGAGTGCTCTGCACTATTCTTACCTTTACACCAAATGAAACTTTGCAATAGATCGACAGAGAACCCAATCATCTTAATCAATGGGATTCTGAAAACGTCTCTATCCGAGCATCTAAAGTATCTATTAATATGAAAATATTTAACAAAGGTTTTCTTTTTCATTTTTATCTAGTCTTTCATTTACTTAATATTATTATTCGTTAATATTTTTTTTTTTACTATAGTTATCATTACTGCAGTTATTATTATTATTATTATTATTATTATTATTATT
>NW_026317002.1:396-521 GCF_001194135.2 Octopus bimaculoides | reverse complement strand
GTATATATGTATATATATACATGTATATATGTATATATACATGTATATATGTTTATATATACATGTATATATGTTTATATATACATGTATATATGTATATATACATGTATATATGTATATATACA
>NW_026317002.1:242-386 GCF_001194135.2 Octopus bimaculoides | reverse complement strand
CATGTATATATGTATATATACATGTATATATGTATATATACATGTATATACGTATATATACATGTATATATGTATATATACATGTATATATGTTTATATACATGTATATATGTATATATACATGTATATATGTATATATACATG
>NW_026317002.1:0-115 GCF_001194135.2 Octopus bimaculoides | reverse complement strand
ATACATGTATATGTATATATACATGTGTATATGTATATATACATGTATATATGTATATATACATGTATGTATATATATACATGTATATATGTATATATATATGTATATATATATA
>NW_026317001.1:0-229 GCF_001194135.2 Octopus bimaculoides | reverse complement strand
TCAACAACTCTCTCACACACAAGACTGTGTGTGCAGGTGCATTGTCGGGATGAAACCACCATTCTCTACATTGTCACAAGTTGGAACGTTTTTGTCTCACCACAACTGACACTGAAATTCCAAATAAAATCTCTAGTTAACAGTTTGACGAGGAGGAACAAATACTGTGTAGACGACTCCTTTTGCATTGACGAAACAAATCAGCATCGTCTTGAACTTAGACTTCAAT
>NW_026317000.1:0-213 GCF_001194135.2 Octopus bimaculoides | reverse complement strand
TGCCCCTTTCAACCTTACAAAATTTAGCTTTTTGCCTATGCAAAATAAGTAGTATTATTCTTTTTAACTCGGGTTTTTGTTGAAACTCCTGGAGTCTTGCATGCGTAGTGAGCTTGCTGCCTGCAGCCTACGGTATGATGCTATCAACTAATTAATACTTTCCTTATTATTATTATTGTTGTTGTTGTTATTAAGGTGGCTAGCTGGCAGCAT
>NW_026316999.1:0-210 GCF_001194135.2 Octopus bimaculoides | reverse complement strand
CATCATCATCATCATCATCATCATCATCATCATCATTATTCAGGTCACTACATGGAATCAAACTCGGAATCTTGGGGTTAATAGCTTGCGCTCTTAACCACTACGCTATATGCCCGTGGGGAAGATGATAACAGATATCTGTCAAATGTATGCCCGTGGACATATGGCATAGTGGTTAAGAGCGTGAGCTACTAACCCCAAGATTCCAAG
>NW_026316998.1:0-206 GCF_001194135.2 Octopus bimaculoides | reverse complement strand
CTCTCTCTCTCTCTCTCTCTCTCTCTCTCTCTCTCTCCCTCTCTTTCTCGTTTATATTGCTCAGTTCCCCCTCATTACCTCTGATCTTTCAGTTATTGTTGATGCTGTAGTTGTGGCAGTTATTGTTATAGCTTATAATGTAGTATACACATCTGCAGTGCGTGTATGTGTGCAGCTGTCAAATTATGTGTGTGTATGTATATATA
>NW_026316997.1:0-274 GCF_001194135.2 Octopus bimaculoides | reverse complement strand
ACTCCGCTCTAAACGCTTTGCAACGTTTGTTTTTGAAAGTAGTGGTTTTCCGATTGCAACCCTCCCGTAAAATCCGGCTTTGTGTAGCTCACGGCGAACAGTTTTTGTGGAAACTGCGTTCTCGTGGTGGTCATTAAGCTCTGTAGCAATTTGGGGAGCTGTACTTTTGTGATCCTTTCTAACAATTCGCGTATGAGTCCGACGGCCCCTATCTGATAGATTTTGTTTTCTTCCTGAGTTTTGTTTCGACGAGGAGGATTTTCCCTCTTTCTCA
>NW_026316996.1:0-213 GCF_001194135.2 Octopus bimaculoides | reverse complement strand
TCGAGCAAATCGACCCCAAGACTTATGTATGTGTGTATATATATATATATATGTATGTATGCATTTCTATGTATGCATGCATATATATATGGATGTATATATGTATGTATGTATATATATATGTATATACGTATGTATATGCATATATATATATGTGTGTGCATAAAAATATGTATGCATATATATATGTATGCATATATATATATATATATA
>NW_026316995.1:0-242 GCF_001194135.2 Octopus bimaculoides | reverse complement strand
TATATATATATATATATATATACATGCATACATATATATATGTATATAAATACATGTATACATATATATACATATATTTATGTACGCACGCACACACATATATATGTATGTGTGTGTGTGTGTACATGTCTTTATAAACATGTATACATATAGATATATAGATATATATATATACATACATGTACACACACAACACACACACACACATCATCATCATCATCATCGTTTAACATCCGCTTTCC
>NW_026316994.1:0-231 GCF_001194135.2 Octopus bimaculoides | reverse complement strand
ACATCATCAGATGTTCAAAGCCAGATTAAAGAGAATTTAAAAGAAATTTAAAATGACTTTTAGATAAGAGTACTTAGATTTCCATCAGTCAATTGAGGGAATGTGGTTGTTTTAGCAATCATAGCAATATCAGTTCTTTCATTGGTAGAGCAGACAGAATACTGAATAACTAATGCTAGTATACTGATAGCTGAGTTCTTAAGGGAAGCTTTTTGTGATAGATGCACGACT
>NW_026316993.1:0-280 GCF_001194135.2 Octopus bimaculoides | reverse complement strand
TATCTATCTATCTATCTATCTGTCTATCTATCTATCTATCTATCTGCATGCGTCTGCATCTATGTCTTTCTGTCTGTCTGTTCGTCTGTCTATCTATCTATCCAGGATTTAACTATCTGTCTCTTTGTCTCTCTTGGTCTATTTTCATATCTATCATCATGATGGTCTATGCATTTATCAATCTATCTATCTGTCTGTCTGACTGTATGTCTATCCATTCATTCACCCACCGACAGTTTCTCACTTGCTTCCTATTAACCTCTTATCGTCTTGTATTCTT
>NW_026316992.1:0-561 GCF_001194135.2 Octopus bimaculoides | reverse complement strand
TAATATATATATATATATATATATATATGAAGATAGATAGATAGATAAAGTGAGAGAAGGATTAAGAGAAGGAGAGAGTGAGAGAAAGACAAAGATTGATAGACAAAGAGTGAGAGAGCAAGAGAAAGAAAAAGAGAGAAAGAGTGAGAGAGGGAGAGAGGGACAGAGAGAGAAAGAAAAAGAGACTAAAACACAGGTTATATTGTTCAGCAGGTGACTATAAATTCAATTTAAATTCATGAAATTTTTTGTATCACATAAAATTTATATTCTTTGTTAAATTATGGATTAGACATGGAACTTTTAATTGAATAATTAATATGCTCCTTCATAAACACATACAGGAATATGTATCTCTTGCCTTATCTATGTGTCTATGCCTTTCTGGGTATATACACATGCACGCACGCACACACACACACACACACACAAACACACACACATATATACACATACACACACATATACACACATACACACACATATACACACACAGATAATATAATATACATTATATACAATATTCTCTTGTACTTTTACTCTTTTACTTGTTTCACTCAT
>NW_026316991.1:0-209 GCF_001194135.2 Octopus bimaculoides | reverse complement strand
TCTGAATGTTTTTGTGATTCGGTCCACTAGTTTGCCTAACAAATACAATAGTTGTGAGATAGGCCCATTATTGTTATTCTCCTGAATTGTTTTGTGAGTCTGTCCCTTAGTTACTCTTGAGCTGTATATGCAGTTATTTATGTTTTTGCTCAGGAGCCCACAAGGGATCTGGTGTGAGGGGGTTAGGACCCCAGAACTCCTGAAGCAGG
>NW_026316990.1:0-806 GCF_001194135.2 Octopus bimaculoides | reverse complement strand
AACCATTTTTAAATGTTTTTATTCTTTTGTTTTTCAGGTAAACCTACAAAACAGCTCTGGTTTCACACCCCTACACTTGGCCTGTACCTATGGACACACAGACGCAGTTTGCCTCTTATTGAATCACAATGACATTAATCCTAATTTAATGTCCCATTATCGCCACTCACCTCTATATGAGGCAGTTGAAAAGTAAGTCTCCATTGGATTTGGAATATCCAAATCTCTTTCTTTTATGTTTTCAATAATGTTTGTTTCTTTTTCATCGAGTCATTCATATCATAATCCCACCATGGGGCTTCTTCTGTCACTCACACTGTAATGGCACAGTAATAATTTACTTCATTGATCCATCATAACCATAATTGTTCTTGTTGTTGCCTGACTAGATTCTTTACTGTATCTCATCCTCCAATACCTCAACGTTACAGGTTCGAATCCTCTCTCTTCTTCCTTTCATTCCATGTGGAAATGCCTTCTCTCTCTCTCTCTTGTAGTTTTCCTCTTTCATCTGGCCATGGGCTAAATACAGAATCATTCCCTTACAATATTTACATTTGTCTCTTTATGCTCCATGTTCAAATCCTGCCAAAGAATCTTTTATCATACTGGCTCAATATAATCTGTACCAGTAATATCCAGGGGTTCATTTAATAAACTGTCCTCTCTCTTCTCTTCTTGTGTCTCATTACTGTTGGGACAAAATACCTTGTGGTATTTATTTACAACGGTTTATGTTCCGAGTTCCATAAATATCGCCATAAATATCGCCATCCGTTTTAGAGAAAAATTTGTAGTTTAGAATC
>NW_026316989.1:0-580 GCF_001194135.2 Octopus bimaculoides | reverse complement strand
ACTTTTCTCTAGGTAATTCTGAGTCTCTTCTACCATATTACTTTTTCGAAGACCTTAGCTTTAATTCTTTTAATTTACTCCTGTTGTTCTAACTTTATTCCTCCCCCTTTTTTCCTCCTCCTTCTTCCCCTCCTTTCTCTTTGTTCCGGTTTTGGCCATTAATATTATGGTTTTACATTAGATAATATCTCTCTTCTACTACCCCACATTAATGTATATCTTATTTTAACTATAAATGTTTGTCTTGTTCTAATTTAATTATTAATGTTCCCCTATGGTCTTAAATTTAGTACTTTAGTGTTTCGTTGTATTATTCTAAATATACTGAAGAATAGATATAATTCTTTAATACCGTGACCTAAATTCCCCTACCTTAAATTTTCTCTAACCATTCCTTAGGGTATTGTCCTTCATTTTTTTCCTCATGCTACCTTCCTCTAAATTGAAATTACTACTACCCCTCCAATTAGATTATATAGAAATTAAATTCTTCTTTGATTCACAAGACTGCTGAATAGCAGCTCAGTCATGATGATATTTTTTCTTCTCTTACTCTTGTTTTTTGCACACATCTACAAAA
>NW_026316988.1:0-662 GCF_001194135.2 Octopus bimaculoides | reverse complement strand
GATAGATAGATAGATATACAAACAGACAAACATTTTCATACATTATATGCAGCGTGTGTACATATACGCTGGGCCCTCGACTTCTTGATATAGTTGTGCCGTCGGGGCATACACACCATGTTGTGGACCGTCTTTCTCTCGGTTTAAACGCATCTGATTTCTTCCAGAAGAGAGAAGAAGCACAACCTCGAAAGGATAAAAGTGAAATTCGACCTCGGCAAGATTTGAACCAACAGCATAGGGAACTGCAGCTAAGAATCTGTTAACTAGGAATAAACCATTCCTTTTTCTTGCCATTGATTATTTCAAGTATGTTATTTCTGTTAAGTGTCTTATTAGCCATCAAATGTTAATATGTTCCCCTTTGTCCATCAGGCTATTTCTAAATTAGTTCCTTTAAAAAAAAAACATCTTTATTCACCATTTCACCTTTTCGTTTTTTCTCCTGATTCCTCTCATACCAGTGTTTTGACTTTTTCAGAGGTCGAAGACTGGAGATGCAAGGTGTGTTATAAAAGCTTACCTGGACCTGCCCCTCCAACGCAAGAAGCTATCAGTAGCTCGTCTTTATACTGTATACATTAATTGATATTTCTCACTGAGTTTTTCGTTGATTTTATTTCATGGAACAGTAAACTACATACATATATACATACGTACAT
>NW_026316987.1:0-205 GCF_001194135.2 Octopus bimaculoides | reverse complement strand
TAATAATAATAATAATAATAAATATAATAATAATAATGATGATGATGATGTTGATGATAATAATAATATATTCTTATCAGAGGAACATTATTCCTGTCCAAGCTGACTAAGAACTTGTATAACACTGTTTTATTGCTCCGAGCTTGTTCTCTGTCGAAATAGATTCTCCGATCTAATTATATCTAAATGTTCACCATCCTTTCTC
>NW_026316986.1:0-202 GCF_001194135.2 Octopus bimaculoides | reverse complement strand
TTCCAGTGATGGACTGGATCTGTAGTCTTTGAATTAGCTTTCTCCTTTCTAGTTTGAGAAGCCTAATTCCTCAAGATTGGTATTTAGGCAGTGTTGCATATCATAAGGCCCAGTAATTACAGTATAAACCCGAACATATAATCTGGATAGAATAACTGCAGATTTCTCAATAGTTCAGCATAAGTGTTCTCTTTTTCACTGA
>NW_026316985.1:0-439 GCF_001194135.2 Octopus bimaculoides | reverse complement strand
TTTCATTACCTTGATCTACAGAAATTCTGTAACTCTCTCCTGTGAACTAATGAGGTATTTATCTATTTTAGTGCTGCTGCTATTACAGCATGGTGGACCTACTTAGAGCAAGGTAGACATAGCCATTGTGCTCTATTGGCTCCAACATCCACATGCTCTATTTCATCTAAAATGGTATTTAAAATGATATTCTTATTTGTCTACTCTAAAAATAAATTCACGTCTGTTTCATTTATATAATTCAAGCTGCGAAAGTTATTTCAATACTTTATCCCTCAGTAAAGCAGTGAACTAGCAGACTCGTTAACACATCAGACGAAGTGCTTAGCAGCATTTCATCCATTTTTACGTTCTGAGATCAAATTCTGTTGATGTCGACTTTGTTTTTCCATCCTTTCAGGGCTGATAAAATAAGTACCAGTTGAGCACTGGGGTCAAT
>NW_026316984.1:0-311 GCF_001194135.2 Octopus bimaculoides | reverse complement strand
TACCCAAAAGATGTTTTATAAGTTCTGGAGGCTCAATTATTAGTAAATGGACTTTATCTTTAAAACAACACATACCTAATGATTCCTTATCCCACTTCCTAGCACCACACTTTTCACATGTTTTGCACATAGAGCCCAGGGAGACAATTTTTTCAGATGCATAATTACGAGTAGGATCATGATTAAATGTTATATCTTGCCATTGAAATTGTCCATACTTCTGCTGATTTTCTCTGGAAAGCTTTCTTCATTTTAGTCGTATTTTTTGGTCGCTTTCACTCTCTTGTTTTCTATTTATTCTACTCTTCTCT
>NW_026316983.1:0-313 GCF_001194135.2 Octopus bimaculoides | reverse complement strand
GCAGTCAAATGACTGAAACAAGTAAAAGAATAAAAGAATAAAAGAATACAGACAGACATTCTGTTATTGTTAATATTCAGGACTTAGCAAATCTATAAATCTTCGAATTAGCTTAAGCCCGTAGACACGGTAAATACAGCAAGTGATAGCGGTCAGACGTGAGGAATATAATCGAAACATTTGGAAATATCTGGAGAAAGTAAATATATTCTTAAAAAATTAGGTTAACTTCTATAAAAGTACAAACATACGCACATTTGTATACGTCCTCACTTTGTTGTTTTTTTGTTATTGTTTTTTTGTGTTTTTTTGA
>NW_026316982.1:0-233 GCF_001194135.2 Octopus bimaculoides | reverse complement strand
TTATTTTGTCTCTTTGTCTTCTCTCCTGGTGCTGTATAAACATTTAATGTAGTTTTAGAGTCATGGTTTGACTGCTATTTCAAGCATGGTGGTATCTCTCATATACTCTAAATTTTAATTTTTATATATATTAATATACATATATATGTATATAACTATATATAACTATATATAAATACCAAGTATATGTAAATATGTAGTATATATGAATATATGTGTGTGTATATATATAT
>NW_026316981.1:0-365 GCF_001194135.2 Octopus bimaculoides | reverse complement strand
TTCAAAATAAGGTGATTAAAATCAAAATAAGCAACAAGGATATCGAGAGGCTTAGAAGCTGCTAAGCTAAAGTGAAGACAGCATGTTCTTTGTCTATCTCTTTACCTTCTTGGAGGTTTTAGGTAAAATTATACTCATGTGTCCATCTGTTGTCATTTACTTTCATTCTATGTCTTTATGCAGCTGAGGATTGCTCTGCATTTAAATTGATGTAATGGTTGCATTGTTCAATTAAATGGAGTTGCTTGAAACGATCATACTGCATTACCTCTGGATATCCTGTTGCTTAATTTGATTTTATATATATATATATATATAATGGATGAGGATAGCTGCGTGAAAAAGTGCCACACCCTAACAGTTGA
>NW_026316980.1:0-240 GCF_001194135.2 Octopus bimaculoides | reverse complement strand
ATACCTTGCATGCATCCATACATTTACACATATACACGTACATACATACAGACATACACGTGTCATTGCACGGTGATCGTCATAAGCTTTAATCATATGTAAGTACCATTATTATTATTATTTACACGATTGTAAAATGCAACACCGTCTAACAATACTATTCGCACCGAAAGACTATATATCATATATATATCCATATATATAAATATATATATGTGGGGGGGGGGTGTCTGTGTGTGT
>NW_026316979.1:0-813 GCF_001194135.2 Octopus bimaculoides | reverse complement strand
TGTATGTATATATCTTTTCTCTTTTGCTTCTTTCAGTCATTAGATTGCAACCATGCTGGGGTACCGCCTTGAGGAATTTTTAGTCGAACTAATCGACCCCAATGCTTATACACACACATGCATACATACACGTGTGTGTATGTTTGTGTCTGCGTGCGTGCGTGTTTGTGTGTGTGTGTGTGTGTGTGCGTGTGTGCGTGTGCGTGTGTGTGTACTAGTGTAATTGTACATGTATATACAACTACATGTCATTGATTATATTTCTATATCGCTCTTTGTCCATTTAAACATATGCAGACGCTCAAAGTTCTATATATTTATACAGATTTGTGTAGATATTTAGTGTTTCACCTTGACTTATATTTTCCCCTCATAAGTTTATTTGGCATAATACCAGTGCCATTAGAAATACAAATATAACTTCATTCTTTTACTTAAACATGATATTAAAGTGAGAATTTTTACAGAAATATTGTTAGATTTTGGTACTTGGCCAGAATCGAATATAACTGCGTAGAACTGGATAGATATGATATATAAATTTTAAGCGATATAATCGTATGTAGTTAATGTACAACTGGGTAGAAGTGATATAAAGAATTAAGTGCATCGATCTTTTAATGTTGTTTTCACTGTCCATTTTTTCCTGTCTTGGTCTGTGTTTGCCACCTTGGAATCCTCTGTTTAGTGGGTCGATCCACTACTCAGGAAGAGACTATTCTAGAATACGTTCTACCTTATCTTCGAAACGTCTAGTTTGAACAGAGGCAGCTGACGAAGGATTAATTCCAAGTGGATATCTGTTTTCCTATG
>NW_026316978.1:0-526 GCF_001194135.2 Octopus bimaculoides | reverse complement strand
ACACACACACACAGATACTCTGTCACTCCTCTCTTTGTCACAATTTCCTCCTCTTTCGTTTTCCCCACACCATCCAGTCCAGTCAAGAGCGAATATAACGATGTGTCGAACTAAGTAAATAGAGTTCGGTTCTGACACGTCCTCTTCTAATACCACGGGGAGAGCTGAAGTCTGTTGAAAGCCAATACAGCTGTACTGAACATTCTTGATATGTCATCATATAGAAGACAATTGCACATACGATAGGCCAATTGCATGTGAACAGTCATGTTTATAATGTGATGTATGGAAGTGTCTGCGTGTGTTTCCGTCTGAGTGAGGGAATCTGTGCACGTTTATGTATTTGTGTGTGTATGTGTGTGTGTATGTGTGTATATATATATATATATATATATATATGAGTGTGTGTGTGTGTGTGTCTTTGAGCGTATGCATGTATGTATGATGTGTATGTATGGGTGCATCTGTATATAAACATCTATGTATATATATATATGTATGTATGTATGTATATATATATATATAT
>NW_026316977.1:0-425 GCF_001194135.2 Octopus bimaculoides | reverse complement strand
GTGTGTGTGTGTGTGTGTGTGTGTGCGTTGGCAAGAAAGAAAGACAGACAGAGAGAAAGAGACGAAGAGAGAAAGGGAGTGATAGAAGGAGTGAATTATAGCGGGGAGGTGTACAACAAAGCCAGCACTTATATCCTACACATTCATGTGTTTTATATAGGTGCGTGCTTTTTGTATGTTTATTTGCCCCAGTGTATATGTATACACACACAAAAACACGCACACACACACATATGTATGCATGCATGCGTGTGTGCGTGAGTTTGTGTGTCAATAACTGTGTGAATATGTGTGTGTATTTAAATACACACTCTTACTCTCGAAATATAAATAGTTACTCTCAGTATACTTGTGTATATGTATATGTATCTGTGTATATATCTGTATATCTGTATCGGTGTGTATGCATGTATTTACGTATATAT
>NW_026316976.1:0-502 GCF_001194135.2 Octopus bimaculoides | reverse complement strand
AGTGCAGCCTGTTAGCTCTGGTAAAGTTTTACACGTCCCTACAGTACAGTGCTCTCGGTCTCCTTTTTTAGGACTCCTTTCATCAGCCAATCTCACCTATTTTTTTCAGCAAATTCTGTTGTAGCTACATGGAATTGATTGTGTACTCCCTTGTGTAATTCTTCTTTGCGTCATTTCTGTACATCTTCTTTGTTTTCCCTTTTCTCTCTGCTCTCAATACTCGTTCATGACTCTCCCTAGCAAGGTTTCCTTATTTTGGGCTAGGTATCTCATTAAGCTCCCGAGTTCGGTACGCACGCAGTCTTCTACACTTATCAGTCCCCTTCTTCCATTCGCTCTCTTCATGTATAGGCAATTAGTGTCTGTCCGTAGATGATGGGCTCCATGCATCATTAGGAGCTTTCTTGAGTTCCTGACCATCTCCTTTAGCTCCTCCTCTGTTCACTCCAGGATTCCAGGTTTATTATTATTATTATTATTATTATTATTATTATTATTATTA
>NW_026316975.1:0-317 GCF_001194135.2 Octopus bimaculoides | reverse complement strand
GCAAAGGCTGAGATAGCAGAGGTGAATATATGCCACATTGTGTCCGAGGTGAAACTGTTCTCTCTTTCTTTTTTCAGCGCATCACACTCTTTACCACTTCATACTAAAAATATCCGCCTATGGATATAATAATCGATTCCTTTACTATTTCTGTCTCCGATGAAGGGAAGTACTGGATCTTCCCAGAAACAGCTGTAAGACTCTATCCATAAAATATATTTCCAACATTAGCATTGCTCTCGTTATCTTTTTATATATTTACATATACACACGCTAAAACACGACTTATAATCCCCAATCCTGTTCATACAACGACT
>NW_026316974.1:0-315 GCF_001194135.2 Octopus bimaculoides | reverse complement strand
ATACATACATACATACATACATACATACATACATATATACACACATGTATTTCTCTCTGCTGTAATAGAAATAAGAAAAAAAAATGCAAATTTGAATTGATACCAGTTCAAGATTAAATTATTTATTTAGTAAGTTTACTTGTTTTTATGGAGTTTTTTATACATATATATATATATATACATCTTTTTTTTTATATTTTATCATTTTCGCATCTGTTTTCAATTCCTTGTCATTATCGCCGCTATTATTGTTCGTCTTCTTCTAGTGATGATGATGATGATGATGACGATGATGATGACGATGATGATGATGAT
>NW_026316973.1:0-409 GCF_001194135.2 Octopus bimaculoides | reverse complement strand
TATTTAATTGCTGACTTCAATTCCCGCCGGCGTCATTATATTATAAAAGCGGAATGTAGTTCTATGAATGATGGCGGATGTCTTTCTTGAAAACGTTTCATGTTTGTTATGGAATTCTTTTAATGAATAACAAAGACGATTTCTCAACTCATTTGTTCGCAACAGAGTCCTTGGTAATTCCAAAGAATGATATCTTAACAAATGCCAAACATCATTAATAGTGATGGAAAAGGTTGTGGTGGTAGTATTAATTTTTGCTTTTGTGCGTGGTGGTAGTTGTATTATTATTATTATTATTATTATTATTATTATTATTATACAAAATATATTATATTTTGTATCAGTGGGAACACTTACATTTATTATTATTATTATTACTATTATTATTATTATTATTATTATTACTACT
>NW_026316972.1:0-457 GCF_001194135.2 Octopus bimaculoides | reverse complement strand
TATATATCTTGTATTTGTATTTGCCTCTGCCATTTGACAAGCAGTGTTGGTTCGTTTGTAACTTAGCGGTTAGGCCAAAGATAGACAAAATAGGTAACAAACAAATGCAATTGTTGAGGTTGATTCGTTTCACAAACATGGAAGACCATACTACTGCATGACCCCACCCACCAAATGAATAAATTATATATAAGACTAAGAAAGTAAAAGTGATGTCCAGATTATACATATACACATCAACGCATATGTATAGATACATATACATATTTACATATATATATTTATATGTGTATACTCACGCACGCACAAACACACCCACACAAGCACACAAGACATGTATATGCATGTATGTATATATATATTTATGCGTGTACTTATATATGTATGTGTGTATATATATCTATATATTTATATATATCTATATGCATACATATATATATATATATATATATATATA
>NW_026316971.1:0-438 GCF_001194135.2 Octopus bimaculoides | reverse complement strand
CCTGTCATTTTTTCTCGCCCCTCCCTAATTCTTTTGTCCCTCTGCCTCTATCTCTTCTCTTCCCACGTGACCAGTGTTCGGTCAAGCCTGACCTTTCTTTTTTGAGCGGCTGTTGTGCGTGCAACATCGTTATTTCTCCCTGTGCCTGTGAAATCTTGTATCCCAGCTGTAAGGCCTTATTTCCATACACAGCAGCTGAATTTTATTCGTCCTAAGTCGAAAGACATCTGTTGTTACGTCCCGTTATTATTCCTACTGTATTTGTGAAACATTGTTCGTTTTTTTCCGTCCTTGTTTTTGTATACATTCGCTGCTTTCTTCCAAGGAATCTAATGCTCTTAGCTTAGTTTTTTTCGATGTTATTATTACTATTATTATTATTGTTCTTATAATAATAATAATAATAATAATAGCAACAGAAAAAAGATGGTATAAACA
>NW_026316970.1:0-339 GCF_001194135.2 Octopus bimaculoides | reverse complement strand
GTATATATATATATATATATATATATATATATTCTTTTTCTTTTATCCTTTCTTTCTTTTATTTGTGTCAGCCATTTTACTATGGCCATGCTGGAGCACCACCTTTAGTCGAATAAATCGACCTTCAGAACTTATTCTTTGTAAGACTGGTACTTATTCTATTTTTTCTCTAAGGCCGAACCGCTAAGTTACGGGGACGTAAACACACGAGCAACGGTTGTCAAGCAATGACGGCGGGGCAAACACAGACATACAAAGATTCATAGACACACAAAGATTCACACACACACACACTCACACAAATATATATACGACATGCTTTGTTCAGTTTCCGTCTAC
>NW_026316969.1:0-408 GCF_001194135.2 Octopus bimaculoides | reverse complement strand
ATATATATATGTATGTATGTATGTATACACACATATATTTAAAATTATAATATAGGGTATCTAAGAGATACAGCCACACTGAAAAGTAGCAGTCAAGTCTTGACTCTATGTCACAATAAACATTTATTGTGGTATAGAGTCAATATTTGACTGCTATTTTTCAGCGTGGCGGTATCTTTTAGATACCCTATATCATAATTTTAAATAATTGTTACCTTTAATGGTTTTTATTCCCATGCTGGCCACTTGATAAGATCGACATTTTTATATATCGATCTTATCCTTATTTATATAAATTTACATATACATATTTATCTATATATATATACATATATACATCTGTACATATATATACATATATATATCTATACATATATATCTATATATATACATATATATATCTATACA
>NW_026316968.1:0-409 GCF_001194135.2 Octopus bimaculoides | reverse complement strand
AGGGGCTAAACATGGAGAGGACAAACGAGGACAAACAAATGAATTAAGTCGATTGCATCGACCCCAGTGCGTAACTGGTACTTAAATTATCAACACCGAAAGGATGAAAGGCAAAGTTGACTTAGGTGGAATTTGAACTCAGAACATAAAGACAGAAGAAATACCGCTAAGGATTTCGCCCGGCGTGCTAACGTTTCTGCCAACTCGCCGCCTTGGCGAGATCCCAAACAGTTTCCGTCAACCAAATGCACTCCCAACGTCTTCATGTGTGTGTGTGTGTGTGTGTGTTATATTGCACCTAGCTGTTTATGTTTATTTTTACTATAAACATAGATAGATATATTACATACATACTTTTATAATACATACAGATATATAGGAATGTATATATGTATGTGTGTGTATATAT
>NW_026316967.1:0-379 GCF_001194135.2 Octopus bimaculoides | reverse complement strand
GTGTGTGTGTGTGTCTGTGTGTGTGTGTGTGTGTGAGTGTGTGTGTGTGTATACACTCACTTTCACCACCACCTCCCCAGCACACACACATATACACACATGTGCAAATATATAAAAGTAATATAGACAATATAAATGATATAAACATTTTGTCCTTATAACGTATATATAGACGTAAGTGCGTGTGTCTGTCTGTCTGCATGTGTGTGTGTGTGTGTGGGTGTGTGTGTGCGTGTGTGAACATACAGGGATGCTTAATGCCCTGCTGTTAGATGTAATTAATTGTCTTCCAAACAAATTTCCATTTCCCACTTTTATATATGACCAAACTAGTTGCTTCTTTTTCCATTTTTTTTTTTTTTCTAATATTTATTTCATA
>NW_026316966.1:0-272 GCF_001194135.2 Octopus bimaculoides | reverse complement strand
AAAACAAAAGGATTTAATCGCTAAGTTGTGCAACATGTTTGTTACTGGTGGTCATAGTCTAGTTATGTTTCATTTGTGTTTGTAATTGTTAATTCACAAAATAACCAAAAGGTAACCAAAAAAGTAATGCGTCATGGCTAAATGGCATAAAACAATAGTTTGGAATTTTTAGGATTGATTTTTGATTATTGATATCTTTTGTTATATATTTTTTGCTTGATTTTCTTTTATTGATAAACTGCCTGTTTGTGGCAGGAAGTTTTGGAAATATA
>NW_026316965.1:0-561 GCF_001194135.2 Octopus bimaculoides | reverse complement strand
GTGTGTGTGTGTGTGTGCTTATACATACATAATCAGTTGTGCTATAAAAGTCATCGCAGTGCAGGATGCTGTAGCAAAACAACAAAAACATTAACAGGAATGCTTAACTACAAGATTAACACCAACAGTAGCAGCAACGACAACATCATCATCAACAACAACCACAGAACGTAACAAAACAAAATAAAAAAAATGGCGTTAGGCATATGAGAGTTATGGCGGAAATGGCAAAAAAAAAACAGAGACCATAATGATAAGGAAAGAAGAAAAGGAAAGAGAGGAGGTAAAAGCAAAGAAAATTACAAGTATCAAATATACACAGACACGCGGACGCGCACACAGACGCTAATTTTTTTATTTTTTTATTTTGTCTTGTAGTAACATGTCAGTAAATAACGGCAAATGAAACAAATATGATAGCGGAGACGAAAAGCTAATGTCCCATAATGCAATTGTTAGCTCATTTATTCGCTAACGCTGGTTGTTGCCAACATGTTTTACCAGTGAGTTTGGTCGTAAAGACATCATCTAAATGGTCAAGTTAATCTCAAGATTAACTAT
>NW_026316964.1:0-636 GCF_001194135.2 Octopus bimaculoides | reverse complement strand
TCATCATCATTGTCACCATTATCATTATCATTATCATTAATATTACCATCATTATCATTAACGGCATTGTTATCACGGGACATTATAAACCATATTCCTCCATTGTCTTGGTATTATTCCTCTTCATCTTCCTGGCTGTCGACGTCATTTCCTTGATGGTGATGGTCCTAATTATGAACTTCATGTTGATGATGACGATTATGACCAAGAAGCTCATAATATGGATAATCACCGCCTATACCTCAATAACCATCACCACCACCACCACCAGTAACAACCTCATATAGGCCAAAGAATGAGGCCCCATGTACACACACACACACACACACACACGCGCACACATATACAGACACGCATACATACATATATTCATACATACATTCATGCATACAAACATTCATACATATATATCTATAGAAAGAGAAAGAGAGAGAGAAATTCATGCATATAGACATACCTTTATACACATATATATGTACACGCATAATGTATACGTATATATATATGTCTATGTATGCATGCATATATGTATGTTTGTATGTGTGCATGTATGTATGTATGTATGTGTGCATGTGTGTATGTATGTAGGTATGTGTGCATGTGTGTATGTATGTATGTATGTATGTATGTATGTAT
>NW_026316963.1:0-310 GCF_001194135.2 Octopus bimaculoides | reverse complement strand
AGATAGATAGATAGATAGATAGATAGATAGGTGTGTATATATATATATATATGCATGTATGTATAAATGTAAGTATGTACGTATACATGTACGTATATATATATATATATATATATATATATATATATATATATATATATATATATATATATATATATATATATATATATATGTATGTATTTCTGTATGTATGTATGTATGGATGGATGGATCGATGGATGGATAGATAGATAGATACATACATACATACATACATATGCATGTATGTATATCTGTATGCATGTATGTATGTATGTATGTATGTATGTAT
>NW_026316962.1:0-364 GCF_001194135.2 Octopus bimaculoides | reverse complement strand
ATATATATATATATATATTTATATATGGTATGTGTGTGTTTATGTACACAGTTTTGTGTGTATCATACAAAACTCTTGGTTCCTGAGTTAATGTCACTTGACACCTGCATGTATGTATATATATATATATATATACCTTCATATCTCTACATGTACACCCACATGTTAGTATATAGGCATAAATTATTTTTGTACACCCACCTATTTGGAAACACACACAGTTATACATATATATATTCATATATATATATATACATACGTATAGAGAGGGGAATACAAACGTTCTTACATATGTTCAAAAAGAATAATTGAATGAAAAATATTGAATATGTATGAGCTTGAGTATATGTGTGTATGTGTGTGT
>NW_026316961.1:0-682 GCF_001194135.2 Octopus bimaculoides | reverse complement strand
TGGGAGTTACATGTACGATCAAAACAGTTTGATTCAAATTCCTAGGCACTCTTTAAAATCAAAATCGCTGCCGACTAGCATCCCGTTTGAGACTCAAGAGTACCAACGAATTTCAATCAAACTGTTTTGATCTATTTTCATATATATATATATATATATATATATATATATGTAATTGTTAAAGTGGACACCAAACGTACAGATTTACATCATCAGGACATTAACTTACATGGATTTATGCAGGATTGCATTTAAGGATTTATGAACTTATTTCTAGAAGTTCAGAAAGTTGAAATGTGAACTTTTATGCTTCTTTTTTTCTTCTCTTTCTTTATCTCCCTACTCCTTTACTCCTGTCCTCTATGTCGTCATTTCATTGATCTATACCATTTTCATTTTCCTTACATGTCTCTGATGGCGGAATATCTTGTACTCTGGCATCTCCCAGAAACAAATTTAAGACTGGATCTTTATCCCAATAATAATAATGTATAAGACTTGAGATGTTTGCGTTGCCTTAACGCTTGTTGCCCTCTTTAACAAATATATATCTGCTATAACGGAAGGCTGTAATAGCTCCATACCTATCGTCTGGTCTATAATCTTGGAAACCTAGTAATCCGTTACAGCACTTAACTAGCGTACATAGTCAATTAGATCACCTGTGAACTAAACCCCAATA
>NW_026316960.1:0-331 GCF_001194135.2 Octopus bimaculoides | reverse complement strand
ATATATATATGTGTGTGTGTATATATATGTATGTGTGTATATATGTGTATATATATTTCGTACGTGTATTTCTCTCTGTCGCTATCCCTCTCACTTTCTCACTATACAACCGATCGACACAAGCATGCACTCATACAGTTACATCTGCGTGCAAATCTACATCACAATATCACTGACACACAAACGCATACACATACACACTTACACCGCCACACACCAACACACGCTTCTGTTCCCTTTCTAGCCGTTGTGTTCCCTTTCTAGCCCCATGCTTACGTACGTACATATAAGCACGAACACATAAGTGCGCGCACACATATGAGCGTGCACA
>NW_026316959.1:4009-4544 GCF_001194135.2 Octopus bimaculoides | reverse complement strand
TTCCCGTTCAACTGTTTTCAATTCGCACACTGCTACATGAAACCACAGCATGCCATTACGGGTTTATTTCTGCTAGTTATAGGCCTTGCATGTCCATGTTAGCTAACTGCAGGTTACTCTCATTGTCAGATGATTAAGCTTGGCCATTACAGTGTATCATTTAAAAAGAAACAATGTTTTAGTATTTGAATTAAGCTTTTATTATTATTATTAACATTCATTCCCTGAGTTCAGTACCTTCTTGGGTTGACTTTGCATTTCATTCCTCACGGGTCAGTAAAATAATAACAAGTTACATAACATGTCAAAATAATTGACTTCATACTCTCTCCTACAGATGTATCCACTTGTATTAATTGAAGAGTTCCTAATTAACATTCATTTTTAATCACTTTTCAAAACCCTCGTTACTACACTATTTTGTTGTCCAATTGAATCATCTCTTCCAATCATATCAAGTAAAACCTTCAGCTTTTCTGTATATTTTAGTGAGACTTCAGTTAGCTTTTAGTGATACTGATTGTTTGGTGTTTTA
>NW_026316959.1:0-154 GCF_001194135.2 Octopus bimaculoides | reverse complement strand
CATCTTTGGTTTCAAGACGAAAGGTGTTCTTCCATCAGGATAATGCTCAGACACATACAGTAAGGATGACATTCCAAAGGCTGGCGCAGGTTGAATGGGAAACAATGCCCACCCACCATATTCACCAGCCATTGCCCCATCTGATTGTCATTTA
>NW_026316958.1:0-316 GCF_001194135.2 Octopus bimaculoides | reverse complement strand
TAGATAGATAGATAGATAGATAGATAGATAGATAGACATATGTGTGTGTTTGTATGTGTGCTTTGCGTGTGTGTACGTGTGTATGCATGTATGTGTGTATGTCTGTATTTTCCCCACACGACCGCTTGACAACTGTGGTTGTGTTTACGTCCCCATACATTTGGGGACGGAACAACTAGGCTAAAAAAAAAAGAAAACTAATGGGGTCCAATCATCAACTCAGCATTCTTCAAGGCGACGCCCCGGCATGGCAGTAGTCTTATGACTGAAACAGATAAATGATAAAAGACATATGTATATGTCTAAATATATATGC
>NW_026316957.1:0-203 GCF_001194135.2 Octopus bimaculoides | reverse complement strand
GCTTGTCATCCTCTCGAGGTCACTAAAATATGTACAAGCTAAAATCCTCTTTCCCTTCAAAACTGCTGCCCTTGTACCAAAATTAGAAAGAATTATCTTTATTACCTTTGTTATGTCATAGGCTATTATAAGCACCTTTTTAACTATTCGATTACAAGATCTATCTATCTATCTATCTATCTATCTATCTATCTATCTATCTA
>NW_026316956.1:0-223 GCF_001194135.2 Octopus bimaculoides | reverse complement strand
GCCAATATGCTGAAAAATAGACTCTAAATTGTCTAACCACATAAAATATTTTCACCACATGCCACAACGATGAACGCAAGCTAACAGAAATTCACAAAAACATAGTTATCCACGTAGTGTAATAATACAAGTGAAAATATTTTATGTGGTTACACGATTTAGCATCTATTTTTCAGTATATTGGCAAAGAAAATTTTTTCTTTTTGCCCTTATTTATAATTGT
>NW_026316955.1:0-921 GCF_001194135.2 Octopus bimaculoides | reverse complement strand
ATATATATATATACATACATACATAATCATATATATCTATATATACTATGGCACTCCGTCGGCTAAAATGACAAGGGTTCCTTGTTTTGGCACAATTCCTTCCAGGATCTCCCAGATGTATATTACAGCAGGTTATATATAACTTCTAACATAGAAAGTAGGATTAACCTATTATCATCCAATGAGGAAATGTTTGACAAGCACAAAGACTATTATAATCTAACAGGATATAAATGTCGAATTAAGTACAACACAAACAACAGGGCCTATTCTCATCATTCCAAGAATTATCTAAATAAGAAAAGCAATGACCATATTACTAATCCCGCATCATCTAATGAATTACAAAACCCTGACACACAAGTTAATTCTCTCAATAATATTCATCACCAAAACATTACCAAAGAAACAAAAATCCCCAAACAACAATAAACATCTTAATACATTATTTACGTTATTTACAATTGACGGATATTTGTCCTCATCTTGTTTGTTGCTAACACAACGTCTCGGCTGATATACCCTCCAGCCTTCATCAGGTGTCTTGCGGAAATTTCGAACCTGGGTTCTCATTGTTAAGATATTTTTCGATGTTGTTGTTATTATTATTATTATTATTATTATAAGGTCACTGCCTGGAATCGAACTCGGAATCTAGGGGTTAGTAGCTCGCGCTTTTAATCACTACGCCATATGCCTGAGGGCAATTATGGAGTGAATTTTAAGGCTTATAAATCTAATATTCTCCTATCCTTCCTTAATACTGGTTCCCATATGCTACTCATATCTGCACTCGGTCTGCTTAAGAGGTTGTTGTGTCCTAGCATATGTGCTGCTTCTTTTAGTTTTCGTATTTTCCACAGAGGGAGGAGGTCTCCATTTTTCCATACATGATCAGCTATACCCAATTTATCAATATCT
>NW_026316954.1:0-294 GCF_001194135.2 Octopus bimaculoides | reverse complement strand
ATCGCTTGACAACCGATGCTGGTGTGTTTATGTCTCCGTAACTTAGCGGTGTCCATCTCCCATGTTCCTGCCTTTAGGCTTTTACACGCCAGCTCAATTTGAATCGTTCTCAGTCGAAAGACGCCTGTTGTTATATTTTGTTGTATTCATAATTGTGTACCATGTTTTTTTTTTCGTCTTTGTTGTTGTACACATTCGCTAGCTTTCTTACAAAGGGGTCTAATGTTCCTAGCTTAGGCTTTTATGGGGACAACCAGATCGAACCATCTCAAGTGTAACTGTCCGAAATGGTCG
>NW_026316953.1:0-649 GCF_001194135.2 Octopus bimaculoides | reverse complement strand
CAACAATCATTATATTTTTGTATTCTTGTTGTGAAGGGTTAAGGATCAAACAAATTATTTGAGCACCAGACAAAATGTGTTGTGGAATGTGTTCTGGCTATTTTACTTTTGAGCATAAATCCTACTGATGCTAACTTTGCTCTTCTTGGGTCAATAAAATGCAATGCTTGTCTGGTGTAGATCTAAACCTAATAGACTTATTCCTTCCTCTAAATTTTGTCCTTGTTTCTTTATTGCAATTTATTGTTGTTGTTATTGTTTAATTTCATTGCTTTAAATTTCATTTTTTCGACTCTAGATATTCGGATTCATTTTGTGAAAATAAAAGATGCAGCTCTGGATGTGACTGACAAAATATTATGGAGTAAGAAAAAAGTAACAGCAGATGCTTGTGCAGACAGATGTTTTTCTGATGAAACTTGTTTATCATTTGAAATAACTAAAGGAAGTGGTAACTGTTACTTATTGAAGCAATCTGCAGCTTCCTCCAAGAAAATGAAAACAGACAAAAGCAGAGATTACTACCAACAAGTAAAATGTAATTATATTTTGTATTTTATTATTGGATATTCTTTTCCTCTTTCTGAACTCATGATTCTATTTGTACTTCAGAGTATATAGACAACTATTTGTGTAAAGACACAAACAA
>NW_026316952.1:0-449 GCF_001194135.2 Octopus bimaculoides | reverse complement strand
AACCATGTGGTTGGTAAGCAAGTTACTTACCACACAGCCACTCCTATATACATATGTATATACAAATATTAATAGTTTTGAAGGAAACAGAGAATAAACAGAGAATATTTACTTTTTAATCATTGTGCAGTCATATTTTGCAAACAGGCCTCTCTCTCTCTCTCTCTCTCTGTATATATATATATATATATATATATATATATATGCACAGACAGTTATACATATACAGACACACATATAAGCACATACAACTACTGACACAAGCATAGACATCCATAACTTATATACATATCCTTTCACAATAATTACACACACACATACAACACACACATGTCTGGAGCAAGGAAGGGAAGAAATAATGTTTGTATTTGTGTTCTGATGGTGAGAGGTAATGGCTGGGAGATGTTTTTAATATATTTTGGCTGTGGGTGTTTTTGTTGTTAGTTTAT
>NW_026316951.1:0-362 GCF_001194135.2 Octopus bimaculoides | reverse complement strand
AATCCCTTCCCAGTCCCATCATACGCACAACATCGTTTTACACGGATGAATATCTTGTTTCACGTGTGGTGTCGCTTGTTTACCGGGGCTAAACCATTCCTTACACTGCTTCGTACTGATGTACAGACATCATTTTTCGTCGCCAGTAACGATTCGGTAAAGAAATCGTTGCTTGTGTCCGTTGCTTGAGCGGTGATGAGCAAGCAAACCAGCGGAGATTGTGGCTCGTTGATTTTTGTTGTTGTCACTTAAAGCATGCAGAACCCATGTTCCATTCTTCTGAGCCTTTTCCATCGAGTGAAGATACTTCAAAATAGCAGTGTGGGAGCATTCCATTTTCTCTGCCAGTTCCCTTGTCGTTT
>NW_026316950.1:1159-1878 GCF_001194135.2 Octopus bimaculoides | reverse complement strand
CCAGTCCAGCAGTACTGGCAACGAACTTGCTCGAATGTCTTTTCACGTGCCAGGAAGGCGATGTAGGTAACGGTCACGCTCAAGCGGTGCTATTTACGTGCCACCGGCACAAAAGCCAGACAGCTGGTGCTCTGGCAACGATCACTTCTTTAAAGAAAACAAACCTTAACTGAAGAGGCTCAATGGTTTTGAGACACCTTTGTCTCAAAGTCTTCTTACGTCACATGTCGTCAGAGGTTTAATTTGTTTCCCAAAGGTGCAGTGCAACAGTGATTATCAAATTCATGTTCAAATCTCCCGAAATGTGTTACAAATTAATATAAACATTTTCGTATTGCTGCTGTTGCTAACGTAGTTGTTCTTACCACTTTTGATTGTGTTACTCTTATTGTTATAACTGAGGTGTTTGTTGTTATTTTTCAGGATATGGACTGGTTGATTACATGTTCGTAGAGTACCACCTGTAAACCAAGTGCAATCCTAAAATACAAATAAATGCCCTTTATATTTCTATTTTTACTTAAAAGTTGAAATTAAAATGCTCAAGAACCATTTTATTTTCAGTTTTAATGAGAAGACTAATTGCCTACAAGTTTACACATTAAAAATTTGATGTTACAAAATTATATATTCAAAAAATTACACAATAGCTATTTAAGCAAAACTGAAAATTATAAGCCCTAAGTATTTAAAAAAACACAAAAAAAACTGGTAAGTCA
>NW_026316950.1:0-522 GCF_001194135.2 Octopus bimaculoides | reverse complement strand
CCTGCTCGTGAAATTAACATGCAAGTGGCTGAGCACTCCACAGACACGTGTACCCTTAACGTAGTTCTTGGGGATATTCAGCGTGACACAGAGTGTGACAAGGCTGACCCCTTTGAATTACAGGCACAACAGAAACAGGAAGTAAGAGTGAGAGAAAGTTGTGGTGAAAGAGTACAGCAGGGTTTGCCACCAACCCTTGCCGGAGCCTCGTGGAGCTTTTAGGTGATTTCGCTCAATAAACACTCACAATGCCCGGTCTAGGAATCGAAACCGCGATCCTATGACCGCGAGTCCGCTGCCCTAACCACTGGGCCATTGCGCCTCCACTGTTATTACATAAAAAAAACGTTAAAGAAATTAATTCTTTTGTTTTTTTAAACTTTTTTTTACTATATTTTACTTGTTTTAATTACATGTATTCAACATAACATAAGAGTAGCTGTGTGGTAAGAAGCTGGCTTACCAACCACATAACTTTGTGAGTGGATTTGGTAGACAGAAACTGAAAGAAGCCCGTCATAT
>NW_026316949.1:0-227 GCF_001194135.2 Octopus bimaculoides | reverse complement strand
TGAGTATGTGCATGCATGGGCGTATGAGTGTGTGTAGATACATCTATGTGCGGTATGTTTATGGAGGAGAAAAAAAAATGCATATTTGAATTTTAACCGTTATCCTTGTATTAGTGTCATACATATTTGTATATATGTATGTGTGTGTTTGTTTTCCATGGGTTCACCAATGTATGACTGCGAACCCATGGAAAACAAACCTCACCCAGCTATTCTGATTATATGTC
>NW_026316948.1:0-398 GCF_001194135.2 Octopus bimaculoides | reverse complement strand
TGTGTATATGTACACAGCGAAGTAATAAGAAATCAGAAATTACACATTCATCTAAATTACATTCTGCCCCCAAACATTGGAAAAATGGCGCTAAAGCTGTTTTCTTTTATATTTCTTTTCATATTTTATTTCTGGTGTTTATCTTTAATTGTTTTTTTTTTCTTATTTATATTTCCTTTTAACAAGTAATTATTCTCTGGATGTTAGTCAGTTTGTTTCGTGTTGTCTCTTTCTCATCCTCTTTCTCTTTCTCTTTCTATCTCTCGTTCAAGACGTCTGTCTGTCGTTCTCTTGCATTTTCTCTTTCTGGTTTACCTTCAATTGAATTCTCTTTTTACCTTCCGCTATTATATATATAATATCTATCTATCTATCTATCTATCTATCTATCTATCTAT
>NW_026316947.1:0-391 GCF_001194135.2 Octopus bimaculoides | reverse complement strand
ATATATATATATATATATGTATGTATGTATGTACATGCATGGACTGTGTGGTTATATTCATACTTATGCTTCAGTTTATGTTATATGTGAAGACATGTATACGTACTAGTACGCATGTGTGTATATAAGTAACTGCCTGTCTGAGAATGTATAAATATGCATATATGTACCCCTCCATATATAAGCGTGCGTGTGTCTGCGGGCGCAGATATAAGTCTGTGTGTGTGTGTTTGTATCCATGTTATAGAGAAGAGTTTAAAACGAAATCATAAAAAAAGAAGAGGAATATAATTTTACGCCAGAAGAAAAGAGCAAAAACCGAGTACGTGGAGAGAATAATTCAGAAAATGAACGAAATCAAATATCGAATCTACATTTTCGAAATATATGC
>NW_026316946.1:1014-4741 GCF_001194135.2 Octopus bimaculoides | reverse complement strand
ATATATATGTGTGTGTGTGTGTGTATACGTACGGACAAACACATAGAAATATATATATATGCATAAAGGCATAACATTACAAAGTATATATGTGTTTATCATTCTAGTGAAATTTTCCATATTTGCTTTACATGCACCCTTCTACTCGCATCTGTTTTTTTTTAATTTCCTCCACAATCTTCCCAAGTGTCACATCTTTTTCCCTTATCGTTTTTCTTTATTATCCTCCAACTTACCGTCGTACACATTCCCATTGTCTTTTTCGTTTGTTTACTTTAGAATAACCTTCGGAAAGATATATCTGTATTTACAGTGAAATGTAATCTTTAGTTTTAAATTAAAACTGTCTACGATGATGGAAAATTCCTCTTTGAATAGACTGGTAGTGTCCTAAAATGTAATTAGCTTCTTCTTTGTCTTAAATACAAAGATAGAAATACTTGATAAATTACAATAATACGTATCGGTTTCTAGATTCTATTGACTTACCCGGTCCGTTTTTTTTCCCTTATTTATTTTCATTATTTGAAATACCGCTACTGGTTTTAATGGCTAGTTTGTTTCATTATTTAAACAAAATATTTCCCTTTCTTTATTTTCAATAACGTTGCTGAATTTGAAGATTTGCAAATAGTACAAAATTTTGAATCGTCATTCGCCATTTTGAACTTTTAAAGTTATTTACGAAATGTAATTGCTATATATTTCACTCATTTCCATCTACGTTCTTTCTTTGGTCCTTTATCATTTATACATTATATATTGATGTCACCCTTTTAAACCAAAATGAAGCTCCCTGAAACTTGATTGGAAATGCAACAACCTATTAATGTTTTACGTTGCTAATTATTTTCTTTTATATATGATATGATTATAGTTCTGCTAGTGTGTGTATATGAGTGTGTATATTATTGTTATTGTTATTAGATATGCGTTGGTTGATTTATGCAAGCCTGTAATGTAGGCCTATAAAAAATGGAGTTCAATAAGGCTGACTTAAATACAGGTCAAGATACATGACTATGTTTATTGTATAAACATTTGAGAGGTGTATCTAGTTGAGCATAACGACCGCAACGTTGAGTGTGAGAGGGGATGTCAATACCATCGATCCAAGGATTTCCTTCATAGTCTATTTTATCGACGCCTGAAGAAAAAGAGGAGCTGAACGAGATTTGATGTTAGAATCTAAGAAGCCAGAAGGCATTTAACAATTCTACCAGCAGGAGGTGTTCTTTTCCTGTAAGAAAATAATCTATATGCTATGTAGTAAATATTATGTGTTTCCGTGTCAGGCGGTACAGCTTGTCGTTTGTAACTTATACACCATTAATGAGTCGCTGTTGTGTATTCTAGTATCTATAATCTTTCATGAATTGGTTGTATGTTATAGCAGTATCTGGCTGTGTTATTTTTATTGGGCGGATATTGTGCATGACTTGTTTTATTCAGAATATGTACTGTGTCAGTTATCCTACTGAATTGAACATTTCGTGTAGTGTAAGATACTGATAGTACGATGTATATTTATTTTGGGACACATACCCATGCATGCAGGCATACACACACAAACACAAATATATAGTTAAATATCGAATAATCGAACGTTGAACATAACAATAACAAAACAATAAGAGGACTTACACATGGAATGCATTAGTTGGAGATTCGGTAAGAAGAGAGGGTTATTGACGTTTCGAGCATAGATCTTCGTCAGAAGGGAAAACGACGAAGACCAGAGGAGGGAAAATATCACCAACAGCACGTGTGGCTGAGATTCTGTAAAGGTGATAGCTATGAATGTCCCTTAACAGCGTATTGCCCAACAATCTACTATTTGGGACATTGTTTACTTTAAAGTTGAATCAAAGCCAGCGTCAAACGAGGATTTCAACAAAGTACCTCACCATTTTTCAAGACAACCACGAGCTTCTACCACATATTGAAAGCAGGGCACGGATTCAAACCCAACTACAAAATGCTAACTAGGATTATTATTCAAATTGAATGTTTCATTTACAATTTTACTCTTTGAGTAATAAAATTTAACAAATTATGCTCAAAATAGGAAATGCTTGCACAGGTATCATGTTGTTCATCTTGTTGCTGTTCTCCTACTAATCGCCTGGGAATGCTTACAGATGAGATTACGATTCTATTATATTGCAATTGCAAACATCACTGAAAAGATCTTTTCTATTCAACCACTGCATGACGCAATTGAATAACAATTCAATTACGTTAAAATCGAATGGAAATCCTTCATTTTCTAATATATGTATGCTTTTTCATATATTATGTAAGCTGTCGTAACCTTAGCTCTCTATATATGTTTGTTTTCGATTACGCATCATTTAAATATTACTATTTGTAGAAATACAAAATATATAAATATTTATCAAAATATTTTGTATTATGATAAATGTTAATTAACAATGTCATCGTGTTTTGTTTAAAATCATATCATTAATGTAAAATGCTGAAAGTCTTCATGACATTTTTCTATGTTTAAAATGATGTAAAGTATTGTCATTCTGTTTAGTTTTCTTCTTTTTTTTATCATTTCCATTAAAGCAGATAATTGGAATTTGTTGAACTCCATGTTAGTAATGATATTTCAGAAATTTTGTGAAAAGGTAATATTTTTTCTTATTATTTCATCATTACTAAATTGCATTGTATAAAGTAATATATACAACATTACAATTCAAGAGAATCAGAGCGCACGGACAAACATTCGATATGCACTTACACATATAACACCACATATGCACACATACACACACACATACTACGCTATAATTAGACTTATGCATAAACATATGCAAGGGGACAATATATGTACAATTTACATGTTTAATCATATGACATATATGTAATTTCCAAATATATACATCTATGGACGCAGGCATGTGTGAATAACGGAGTTCGATTCACAGTCAAGTTGTTTAAGTTTCGATAGTAAGGCGTGACACCGTTTACCATAGCCTTCGGTTCATCTGTTATTTGGAAAAGAATTTAATGAAACGAAAGTATTATCTATCTATCTATCTATCTATGTATATCTACCTACCATTCGACAATCAAACACACACACACACACACACGCGCGCGCATGCAAACATGAATGCTTATTCCGGATTTACTTCGAAGCTATGTGATGTAGAGATAACTTGAACCTCGCGAGGGTTAGGTGTCTTTCAAAACCGAAGCCTTGTCCCGTCACTCAATTATTAAAATGAAAACTGAACGTACATAGTTCATATTGTAAACATAGTTTATATTGCTCCATGGAGCACAGATAAACATAATATATATATTTGAAAGAATATATATTTTGCTGAATATATTTAAAGAATGTGATTGATTTAAAGCAGGTATCAGTATTTACAATGATTATAATGAGTTCCCACAACACTCAGCAATGTCGTCCCAGTTCAGAGATTTCATATTCTTCTTCTGTTCATTTATATACGATTTTGGACAATATGTTTGCATTTATTTAAGAAAAAGTTCATATTACAAAGTGCAACGAACGTTTTGCTTGTATAATTTAAGTATAATATTTCTTTATCCATAGCTTGCACGGATTTAACTAATATATCTATATTAGTATCTCTAGATATGACATTAATGCATATTTGCTCACCACATATATAAATCAAATCTCTCTCTCTCTCTCTATAAATATATATATATATATTATATATATATATATTATATATAT
>NW_026316946.1:0-922 GCF_001194135.2 Octopus bimaculoides | reverse complement strand
ATATATATATTTACTTATACCATATATAAATTAGACTTATTCTATTCATATATATTCTTTCCCTAGAATCTGCTTATTATTCGCAAACATAATCAAATAACATGTCGGATCATAGAGAAAGTGCTACAGTACGCGATTAAGCTTTGGCACGTAATTGTAGAATAAGACTTAATAAAATTATGGTACTTTGTGATAGCAGAACCAATAACATCGATATGAGAGAGGCAGAAAGTGCAAAAACATGCAATAGTCAATATTAAACATTTATTGTTCGAAACAAGCAAGCCTAATTCCATACAGTCAGAAACCACATTAAAAATAAAACTGCGTGTTACTTCAATATCAAAAGGCAATTTAAAGTGACATCTAAATATATTAAATTACTAATGTCGTATAGCAGGCAATTTCTACACCAATGATACATATGAGTTATTAGAAATGCAGTCTATATATATATATATGTATAGTATTATTATTCTTGGTGTATCATAAAGTAATAATGACAAAAGAAAGCGTCGCTTATACATTACATCGAAATTGAATTAGATTTGCAACATGAGCTCCATCAGTAAGATCATAAAGTTACACAACGTACCATTTTAGCTTAGCAAAAGTTTTCTACTCTACAATTTTTACAATTAATTATTTGTATGGAAATTCTGTGAATGTACATAAGTTTGTTTAATTACTCATAAATGATTTATTGCTGAATATCATTTCAAATTGAATTTACAAATATTTAATAACTACTAAAATCTCTATCTCTTGATTCTATAGCAAACAGAGCTATAATTGAAGTGGGCGCATGACGTAACTATCATACCGTCTCTTTATTCATATTGTCTAAAATTAGATTGCATGAATTTGAGTGAATATGTACATATGAGGTATGTATATGTGTATGCATATATATATATATATA
>NW_026316945.1:0-609 GCF_001194135.2 Octopus bimaculoides | reverse complement strand
ATGAGAAGGAAATTTCGCTGGTATTTCTAGGAAAGTTGTGCAATTAAGTGTTGAATAAGAAGTCGTTCACTTGGGCTTAAGTGAAGGCAGTCTGAAGGGTTATAAGGGATATGAACGCTTCTCTTGAACGCTTGAATTTATTGGGGTTAAGCATAGAGAATTGAGTGCCTATTTCTCTTTTCATATGAAAATAAGTTACATCATTTACATTTCTGAAAATCTTTGCAAAGACCAATATCAATTTCATTTGTTACCCTTATAAATTCAGTATATCTTTCCTTTTACCCAATCTGAATATATACAATATATATACAGTAACGAACGCCCTTTCATTGTTCACATAACCACCTTGGAAATGTCAACCCATCTGCATTTCATCAATGAAACTATTTTTGTAAGCCAGTATGTTAATTTTTGTTAGTTTTGTGATTCCACTATTTTAGCCTAAATAATTTTCTTTGTAACTGAATGTTGAGTAAAAAACTTCGATATGTTAGGTTAAGCAGATTTACCTCTACTACCACCAACACCAACACCAACACCTCCTCCTTGTTGTCGGCGTCGTCGGCATCGATATCGTGGCACTCCTCCTTCTTGTCCACCTCCTTC
>NW_026316944.1:0-457 GCF_001194135.2 Octopus bimaculoides | reverse complement strand
AGGTGTAATGTTGGCGAATTTCAGGAAGCATGGAGATTTTAAAGGATGCAATGTCTCAGCAACTAGCAACTGATGCAGATAGTTTGTTCCATGCTTTGGCAACTCCGAGTGTAAAAAAATGTTTCTGAAAGTCATGAGAGTTGTGCTGTTTTCTGACTTTGTAGGCATGCCAACGTGTTTTAGACACATGAAGCTCAAAAAGGTGCTCAAGATGGTTGTTGGCATGATGGTTAATAATTTTGTGGGTGTCTACAAAGTCAGTTGCCAGACGTCAGAGCTTAAATGTATCTATGCCCAAGGAAGCAAGGCGTTCAGAGTATGGTAGATACCTGATGGAGGGTATTCGCTTGGTTTTGCACATCTCTGAACAGTTTCCAGGAGGTCAATGTCATGAGAAAGATAGGGGTTCCAGACTGGTGATGCAAATTCAAAGTGTGGCCGCACCATAGCCATATAC
>NW_026316943.1:0-299 GCF_001194135.2 Octopus bimaculoides | reverse complement strand
GTTTGATGGGAGCTGGTAAGGCTTAGGGTTAGGGGCTAAGGAAAGGGTTAAGGTTAGGGTTAGGATTAGGGATAGGGTTAGGGATAGGCTTAGAGTTACGGTTAGGGATAGGGTTAGGGTTAGAGTTAAGGATAGGGTTTGGGTTTAGGGTTAGGGTTAGGGTTAAGGAAAGGGTTAGGATTAGGGATAGGGTTAAGGTTAGGGATAGGGTTAGGGGTCGTCTCACACAGCATATTTCCAAAAGGCTCTTCTCACACAGCATATTTCCAAAGGGCTCTTCTCAAAGGGGTCGTCTCACA
>NW_026316942.1:0-225 GCF_001194135.2 Octopus bimaculoides | reverse complement strand
GTATGTATGTATGTATGTATGTCTATATAATCATTGATGTAATTAGGCTACAACGACGTAATTACTTTTGTTTCCATTAAATAATATCCTGTTAATTGTTAATCTCTATAATGCTGGTATTTCTTATATTTTTCTTTCCTCTTTCTATAACTTTCAGTCAACATTTTGATGTCGTGGCAGTCATGCTGTCCCAGGTTAGTTAACATATACATACTATATACACTC
>NW_026316941.1:0-258 GCF_001194135.2 Octopus bimaculoides | reverse complement strand
TTATATATATATGTAATTATATATATATGTAATTATATATATATGCATATATATGTATGTATGTATGTGAAAATATACAATATATACATACATACATTTATATATACATATCTATCTATCTATCTATGTATGTATGTATGTATGTATGTATCTATCTATCTATCTCTTTATGCATATGCACATACGTGTGTCTGCGCAGATACACTTGCATACATACATACATATATATATGTATGTATATATATATATATACATATA
>NW_026316940.1:0-516 GCF_001194135.2 Octopus bimaculoides | reverse complement strand
TGCATATGTATATATATATATATATATATATATTGGGTCATCCCAAGTTTTGAAGAATGCAGTCCGATTTTAAGTTATTTCTTCAAAGCTATAATGGATATGACAAAGTAGCATATTCGGCATATTTTGCATTATGACTTCAATAAAGGAAGCAACGCAACGGAAACTGCTAGGAATATTAATGCAGTATTTGGGGACTGGACAATAAGAATGAAGGGGCATGTCGACCTCGGCGGAATTTGAACTCAGAACGTACTCACGTACGAAATACCGCTAAACATTTAGCACGGCGTGCTAACGATTCTGCCAGCTCACCGCCTTCATAATGATGATGATGATGATGATGATGATGATGATAATATGGAGGGTCAGCTTTAGAAGAGGAGAGTAAGTCTCTGCATACTACTACTACTACTACTACTACTCGTACTACTACTACCACCACCACCACCACCACCTGCGAGGAAATATTAATGCAGTATATGGGGACTGGACAATAAGGATGAAAGGGAATGT
>NW_026316939.1:0-294 GCF_001194135.2 Octopus bimaculoides | reverse complement strand
TATATATTATGTGCGTGTGTGTGTGTCTGTCTGCCTGTGTATTATTCTTTGTATTCAGACTCTTAACTCTCATACTTTTTTTTTGTATTTCTATTTTTCTGTTAATTTTCTTTTTTTTAGTTAATTTATATATATATGTTTTTCTCAATTTGTTTCCGACTTTCCGTCTCCAAAATAGACTCGGTACTTTCGTCCAAGAATGCATATATTCTAATGAGATCACAGCATTTATGAAATTCAATTAACCTACAACTTGATCAATACAATCACGCAATAACACAATTTTCTTTTTTT
>NW_026316938.1:0-411 GCF_001194135.2 Octopus bimaculoides | reverse complement strand
ATATATATATATATATATATATACGTATATATATATATATATTTATATACGTATATATATATAGATATTTATATATAACACTGCCTCTGTTTCCTCTCTACCATTCTTACTTCCTTTTTATCTCACTCTTCTTTCCTTCTCTTTCTCTCATACTCACCTATTCATAATGTCTAATTCTTAACCTGCTTGCTTGCTCCTATCAAGAAAATATAAAGGTGAAAGTTCGTTTGAGTTTGCAACTTAGCTTTGTTTTCTTCAACATATCTATTATTATAAAATGTATCCTATCTAAACATATGTGAGGAAATACATCCTTGTATAATTATATATATGTATGTATGTATGTTTGTATGTATGTATGTTTATATATATACATATATATATATATACATATATATATATATATATATA
>NW_026316937.1:0-294 GCF_001194135.2 Octopus bimaculoides | reverse complement strand
TCAACATGTAATCTGGATAGAGTAACTGCATATTTTTCAATAGATCAACATAGGTGTTCTCTTTTTCACTGATCTTCAGCTTTATGATAACATCTGCTGGGCAGCTAATTTCCAAAACTGCGCAGTTTCTCTTCTCTATCCGAAATCATTATATCAGACCTGTTGTGCTTACATTTTATTGAAGTTTCCACTGGTACATTCCATCAGTACTTATTTTCATTATGAGTGCCTATGGCTTCTACCATGTATGTATGCATGTATGTATGTATGTATGTATGCATGCATATATATATA
>NW_026316936.1:0-207 GCF_001194135.2 Octopus bimaculoides | reverse complement strand
TATAAATACATATGTATGTTTATATATATATGCATGCATATATATATATATATACATATATATATTATATATATATTGTGTATATATAATATATAGATTATATATATATTATATATATTGCATATATATATATCATATATATTTTATATATATTATATATACAATATAATATATATACATATATATATATGTATATATATGTATATA
>NW_026316934.1:1500-1834 GCF_001194135.2 Octopus bimaculoides | reverse complement strand
TGTTATTGTTTCCACTGATAATTTCATTGCATTTTGTTGTTGTTGCTGTTATGGGAGTGTTTCCTATTGTTTTTAATGTTTTAGCTTTGACAATTGTTATTGCCGATGTTCATATTGATAATGTAATTATTGTTGCTGCTTATAATATTGTAATTATTATTATAGAAGCTGATAATGCGTTTTATTGATGGGGTTGCAGATAATATGATTATGGTTAATGTTATTGTTGATTGTGTTGTGATTGTTGCTGGTGGTGATGGATGTGTGATTGTTGTTGCTGTTATTGTTGTATTTGTTGTTGCTGCTGCTGTGATAATGTTGATATTGTTGTTGT
>NW_026316934.1:1279-1487 GCF_001194135.2 Octopus bimaculoides | reverse complement strand
GTATTTGTTGTTGCTGCTGCAATGATAATGTTGATATTGTTGTTGTAGATGATAATGTTGTAGTTGTTGTTGCTGCTGCAATGATAATGTTGATGTTGCTGTAGATGATAATGTTGTTTGTTCTTGCTGCTGCTGTGATAATATTGATATTGTTGTTGTAGATGATAATGTTGTTTGTTCTTGCTGCTGCTGTGATAATGTTGATATT
>NW_026316934.1:1026-1163 GCF_001194135.2 Octopus bimaculoides | reverse complement strand
GATAATGTTGTGTTTGTTGCTGCTACTGCTTTGATAATGTTGATATTGTTGTAGATGATAATGTTGTATTTGTTGTTGCTACTGCAATGATAATGTTGATATTGTTGTTGTAGATGATAATGTTGTATTTGTTGTTG
>NW_026316934.1:814-978 GCF_001194135.2 Octopus bimaculoides | reverse complement strand
GTATTTGTTGTTGCTGCTGCAATGATAATGTTGATATTGTTGTTGTAGATAATAATATTGTGTTTGTTGTTGCTGCTGCTGTGATACTGTTGAAGTTATAGTTGTAGGTGATAATGTTGAGTTTGTTGCTAATGCTGCTGTGATAATACTGGTATTGTTGCTGC
>NW_026316934.1:611-804 GCF_001194135.2 Octopus bimaculoides | reverse complement strand
GTTGAGTTTGTTGCTAATGCTGCTGTGATAATACTGGTATTGTTGCTGCTGATAATGCTGTTGTTGCTGTTGCCACAGATAATGTTGTGACTATTGTTGTTTAATTTCTTTCTTATAATGATGAGATTGTTTTTGTTGTTGCTGATAATGTTGTGCTTGTTGATGGTGTTGTCGATAATGTTGTGATGGCTGT
>NW_026316934.1:478-601 GCF_001194135.2 Octopus bimaculoides | reverse complement strand
ATAATGTTGTGCTTGTTGATGGTGTTGTCGATAATGTTGTGATGGCTGTTTTTGATAATGTTTTGTTGTTCCCAATAATGCTGTGAATATTGTTGCTGTGATAAGATTGCTTTTGTTGGTGCT
>NW_026316934.1:0-468 GCF_001194135.2 Octopus bimaculoides | reverse complement strand
TGTGATAAGATTGCTTTTGTTGGTGCTGGTAATGTTGTGATTATTATTGTTATTATTGTTGTTGTAACTGATATTGTGATCATTTTTGTCACTGATGATGTGATGTTGTCGTTATTGTTTTTGTTACTGATAATGCTGCCAAAGTTGTAGGTATTTTTGTTGTAGCTGCTGATAATCTTAATGTTGTTGCAACTGGTAGTTCTGATAATGCTGTCATAGATTTTGTTGTTGTCATTGTTTAGCCCCAGGTCAACCTTTAAGTAGACATATAAAAGAAAACATTACAGCTATGATCATCTTGTTGTTCTTATCTTTTGAGGTATTGTGTATCTTGGATCATAGTATGCAATTTGTACTCTGTTTTTCTTTTTAAACAGTTGCATTTGATATGAAGAAAGTTTTGCTGCTGTTTTTAGCATGTAAAGAGTCTACATACAGGGATCCCACATCAGCTGGATTATCATGGTT
>NW_026316933.1:0-600 GCF_001194135.2 Octopus bimaculoides | reverse complement strand
GTTGTTGTTAGGGATTGTGATGTGGAGTGTTAGTTGTAGTAGCGATTGTGGTAGTGGTAGTGGTATTATTAGTGGTGTTGATGGTGATGTTCGTGATGATGATGATGTTGGTGCTGGTGGTGGTGTTGGTGGTGGTTGTGGTTCTGGCGTTGGTAGGCGCAGTGTTGATGCTGAGTGTTCGTGATGGTAGTCACAGTCATGATGGTGGCGGTGGTGCTGGTGGTGTTTGTGACGGTAGTGATGACGACCACGACCACGACGATGATGGTGATGATGATGGTGATAACTGTGATGATGACGACCACGACCACGACCACGACGACATCGACGATGATGATGATGATGATGATAACGATAATGATGATGATGGTAGTGGCGGCGGTTGTGATGGTCTTGGTGGTGGGTGGGTGGTGGTGATGGCAACGGGGATTGTGGCAATGGTTGTGATGATGGTGTCAGTAAATCTTGTTATGATGATGGAGTTGGTGATGGTGATGGCAGTGGTAGTGATATTAATAGTATTTATGGAATTGGTGTGGAGGCGCAATGGCCAAGTGGTTAGGGCAACGGACTCGCGGTCATAGGATCGCGGTTTCGATT
>NW_026316932.1:0-210 GCF_001194135.2 Octopus bimaculoides | reverse complement strand
GTTTGCTTGTAGTAGGTGTCGGTTTCATAGTGAACTGAAAACCCTTAATCATGCAACCGAGTGGGAAACTTGAAATCATTGCATTCATCTAGGCTGTGTCCAGAGAATAAAGCAGTCATCTGAGCATCGTATCCAATTTTCTGCAGATAATTTTGAAAATTGATATGTAATTTTATTTTGTCCTTTTAATACATTAGGCCTTCTAGACAT
>NW_026316931.1:0-202 GCF_001194135.2 Octopus bimaculoides | reverse complement strand
ATATATGTATATATGTATGTATGTATGTATGTATGTATGTATGTATGTGCTTATGTATCTGTCTATGTTCGTATGCTGTGCAACCATAGGAAACAATAAATTTTCGTATTTGAGGTATTTTTTGAAATTGCTAAAATGTTTTTAAAGCGTAAATATTATGTAGCACATCTATGTATATATATATATCTATTGGTGGGGATGA
>NW_026316930.1:0-705 GCF_001194135.2 Octopus bimaculoides | reverse complement strand
ATATATATATATATATATATATATTTAGTATATATGAGTTAGAGGTTAGACAACAATCGAAGGGATAATAAATATCCAATATACAACTGGAGGGATACCTATTTGTATCCAAATGCTTACTGTTGAATAATAGGTATAAGTGGAGGTAAACAAAAGTTCATCCAGAATTTATAAGGCAAGGAAGAAAATAGAGAAAAGATTCAATTGACAAACATCAGCAAGATATATTTTTTACATTCATAGGAATAAATAAATAAATAAATAAGTATAACGCTACTTCTACTTTGGGGGTCCAGTATGCCAAAGTTTACACATCATACAAAAATTGAACCCCAAATCTTCATCATAGAGTCTATAAAGATAAGAAGTAAAAAAGTTAAAAAATAAAGTCCAAGATTATATCCAGAAGTTGTGAGATCACATCTTATTTCAATTTAATCGAGGAGATAACAATTTTTATGTTTATTTTAAATTTGTTACTTTATACTACTTACCATTACGGACTCTCTGATGAAGATTTCGGGTTCAATTTTCATATAATTTCTGTATAATGTGTCAACTTTGGGATACTGGATCCCCAAAGTAGAAACAGTTGTAAGAGCAGAGTTGTATTTATTTATTTAACTATTCCCATCATATTAATAAGTAGATCTTGCTGATGTTTGTCAATTGAATCCCTTCTTCATTTTCTTCCTAGCCTTATAT
>NW_026316929.1:322-434 GCF_001194135.2 Octopus bimaculoides | reverse complement strand
ATATACAGTAAGGTTTTAGCAAAGTTGTATTGGAATAATGGGACTGGGGAACTGGACATCTTTAAAAATGTGTGTGTGCATATGTCTTTCTGTAAGAAATATATACAAGGGG
>NW_026316929.1:0-122 GCF_001194135.2 Octopus bimaculoides | reverse complement strand
GTGTGCACTAATTTCTTTGGACTTTTTTTCTTTTTAAAGCCTGTTTCTGATAGAGACATCTCGGTGGTGGGTGTCCACTTTGCTATGTGTTGGGCACACCGTATTGCATGAACTTCTCGGAC
>NW_026316928.1:0-403 GCF_001194135.2 Octopus bimaculoides | reverse complement strand
TACCTGCGCTTACATATAGGGCCTGGGTTTGCACTTGTGCATATGCTGTTGTGATTTCGTGCGTGTGCGTTTTTTTGTGTATACATGGGTAAGAGTATATGCTGATATTTATTTCTACATACATGCATCTTTATTATTATATATGCGTATGTGCGATTGGGTTCACACTCACATCTACTTGAACGTGTACATACGCATGTATACGGTTTTAATCGTAAGTGTTTGCGTACATATCAACATATGTATCGATATACGTGATGCTGTGTATATTTTTGTATACGCATATATGCACAATCTAAATTTTGTGCACGTTTACTATATACATATGTTCTTGCTTATTTTCTTTCCTTATAACAACTGCATTCCCCTGCCACACCATTTCCTATATTTAACGTTATTATAG
>NW_026316927.1:0-297 GCF_001194135.2 Octopus bimaculoides | reverse complement strand
CAATCTAATCGACTGGCCCCACTCCCCCAAAATTTCGGCCATTGTGCCCAGAATAGAATATATTATCGATATTAGGCCTAAATTAACTTCATTGCTTCACTGAGCATCTTTTTTCGTGATAGCGACAAAAATATTTGGAACCAGGACGTTACCAAGATGTGGTGAAAACTTCGTCTAGTCTTCCCCTCATTGTAATAGTGTAAATACCTTAAACCTTACCCTACATCTTTTGGGTTAATAACTGTCCTTGCAGTAAGTCAGGGCTGTCATTATCTTACTTTTTTTTTATCTCTTTAC
>NW_026316926.1:0-239 GCF_001194135.2 Octopus bimaculoides | reverse complement strand
TAGTAGTAGTAGTAGTAGTAGTAGTAGTTGTTGTTGTTATTGTTGTTGTTTATGTTGTTAAATGTTCAGATAACTGTGTTCTAAATCTTAAATTTAAATGTTCCCATACGTTAGATATTTCATTGGGACGTTAAGTTGTCCATGACATTAAATTTCAATACGTATCGAACATTATTATTACAACAACACCAACAACAGCAACAATAATAACCATGAGCATGATAATGATGATGATCATG
>NW_026316925.1:0-221 GCF_001194135.2 Octopus bimaculoides | reverse complement strand
ATATTTGTTGTGGTGAAGTGTGTGTGTACGTGTGAGTGCAAGTGTGTGGTGTGTGCATACTTTTGAATGTATTATTGCGAGTGTTTTGCTTGTATTGTTTGTGCAGTGTGCGTGAGTTTCTGTGAGTGTGTCTGTGTCTTGTATTTGTCAGGGTGGTGTGTGTCATTGTGTGTGTGTGTGCGTGCCTGTGTGTGTATGTATGTATGTATGTGTGTGAGTGT
>NW_026316924.1:2611-3372 GCF_001194135.2 Octopus bimaculoides | reverse complement strand
GTCTCTCTCTCCCTCTCTCTCTCTGTCTCTCTCCCTCTTTCTCTCTCTCATTCTCTCTGTCTCTCTCTGTTTCTCTCTCGCTCTCTCCCTCTCTCTCTATGTCTCTCTCTCTCTGTCTCTCTCTCTCTATGTCTCTCTCTCTCTGTCTCTCTCTGTTTCTATCTCTCTCTCTGTCTCTCTCTCTGTCTGTCTGTCTCTGTCTCTCTCTCTCTTTCTCTCTCCCTCTCTCTCTCTGTCTCTCTCTCCATCTCTCTCTCTCTCTCTCCATCTCTCTCTCTCTGTCTCTCTCTCCCTCTCTCTGTCTCTGTCTCTCTCTCCCTCTCTCTGTCTCTGTCTCTCTCTCCCTCTCTCTCTCCGTCTCTCTCACTCTCTGTCTCTCTCACTCTCTCTCTCCCTCTCTCTCCCTCTCTCTCTGTCTCTCTCTGTCTCTCTCTCTCCTTCTCTCTCTCTCTGTGTCTCTCTCACTCTCTGTCTCTCTCACTCTCTCTCTCTGTGTCTCTCTCACTCTGTCTCTCTGTGTCTCTCTCTGTCTCTCTCTGTCTCTCTCACTCTCTGTCTCTCTCTCTCCTTCTCTCTCTGTCTCTCTCTCTCCTTCTCGCTCTCTCTGTCTCTCTCTCTCTCTGTCTCTCTCTCTCCCTCACTCTCTCTCTCTCCTTCTCATTACCTCCCACCTCACCCTCTTCACTTCTACCATTCGTTCTTCCTTCTGTTCTGGAATCTTCTAAATCTTCCTCTCCCTTCTTCAACCAGTCCCACGTCTA
>NW_026316924.1:2074-2320 GCF_001194135.2 Octopus bimaculoides | reverse complement strand
ACTCTCTCTCTCTCCTTCTCATTACCTCCCACCTCACCCTCTTCACTTCTACCATTCGTTCTTCCTTCTGTTCTGGAATCTTCTAAATCTTCCTCTCCCTTCTTCAACCAGTCCCACGTCTACCTACTGACCCCTCTCTCTCTCTGTCTCTCTCTTTCCCTCTCTCTCTCTGTCTCTCTCTCTCCCTCTCTCTCTCTGTCTCTCTCTCTGTCTCTCACTCTCTCTCTCTCTCTCTCTCTCTCTGTC
>NW_026316924.1:778-956 GCF_001194135.2 Octopus bimaculoides | reverse complement strand
TCTCTATCTCTCTGTCTCTCTCTCTCTCTCTGTCTCTGTCTCTGTCTCTCTCTCTCTCTCTCTCTCACTCTCTCTCTGTCTCTCTCTGTCTCTCTCACTCTCTCACTGTCTCTCTCTGTCTCTCTCTGTCTCCCTCTCTCCCTCTCTCTATCTCTCTCTCTCTCTCTCTCTCTCTCTC
>NW_026316924.1:0-197 GCF_001194135.2 Octopus bimaculoides | reverse complement strand
CCCCTCTCTCTCTGTCTCTCTCTCCCTCTCTCTCTCTCCCTCTCATTACCTCCCACCTCACCCTCTTCACTTCTACCATTCGTTCTACCTTCTGTTCTGGAATCTTCTAAATCTTCCGCTCCCTTCTTCAACCAGTCCCACGTCTGTCTACTGACCCCTCTCTCTCTCTGTCTCTCTCTCTCCCTCTCTCTCTCTCT
>NW_026316923.1:884-2088 GCF_001194135.2 Octopus bimaculoides | reverse complement strand
GGGACTATAGTTCAAGGCGTGTGTCCAAGGAACTAAGACATGGGACTGAAACCGGTATCCTGTGGTTGGGAAAGTAATCTTATTACCACACAGTCAGTTCTGCGCCAACACACACACACGCACACACACACGCACGCACACACACACACGCATGTATATATATATACAGGGAGAATTCACAAAAAAAAGACGAAGACAAGTGGTGTAGACGACAAACATGTATTAGTTTAACGCTCGGGAAGTGAAAAACGTTTTAACGTTTCGAGCCTACACTCTTCAACAGAAAGGAACATAGAAAGAAACAAGGAGAGAGAATAAAAAGAGAAAATAAAGAAGGCGAGAAAATATATATATGAAGGGTTGTAATATGCGTATATGTTTACATACACAAGCAGCTATATATTATATATGACACTCACTTTTGCATTCATTCATACATTCATTTACACACACACGAAAGCGTACATACATACAAACATACATACATATGCAAATACAGCTTGTTGTGTGTAGGTTGTTTGTGCTCAAAATCTTATGACTGTGCACAGGTGCAACAAATGAATTTATATATTTTCTAGTCATCATATAAATTTCATCCGCCATATCCGGAGATGGGATCTGCGTCAGAATATAAAATATCCAAGACGATTTCTTATTTTTGTAAATAGACTTGCGTGTGTACCTATGTAGGCACGTATGTGTGTGTGTGTATGGTGTATGTATATATGAAAGAAAGAATGACACGAAGTGAAAGAGAGAGAAAGAGGGAGAGAGGGGTGTATGTGTAAAAGAAGGTGAAGATAGAGAAAGGCATAAACTTAGTTTTATGAAGAAAATACGGATGGTCAACTGGGGAATCTGAAATCTGTTTACTTACCGAGGATGAATAAAATCTACTTGATTATTCTATCGTATGCTGTCTAGTGGCAGGTTGGCATCTTCTCAAAACAGTTGCACTTGAAACTGGTCTTCCTTCTATAAAGTATTCACAAGAATTAACAAATAACAGCTGTTTCTGCAGGCAAACAGTTTTACATTAGACTAAAATTTAGCTTAAAATAAATAAATAAATAAATAAATAAAAAATAGTTTTAAAATGTTAAGGCTCTAATAATAATTAATTAATATAAATATTCAATTCTTGAACAATTCTACTTTCCTGCTTCAAGAGGTTTATTGCGAATTTCTGCGAATGTATTTTTAG
>NW_026316923.1:0-477 GCF_001194135.2 Octopus bimaculoides | reverse complement strand
AAAGATGAGCTACAGCAAATATTCTGCTTGTCCGTTGTTTGATTTTAACCAGTTGAGCATGTCCTTTGGTGGCTGACGATATGTGCATCTCTGATCACGAGCAGAAGTAGTGGGGGAACATCATAGTCATGTGTTAGACAGGAATTCTTTGGGATTTGAAAAATTCACCACAGGAAACATAGGTGTTTCGTTCAGCATCCTTAAACAACCCTTATTCAAGGACCATTTGAGCAGGATGAGCTACTCGACCTGAAGAAAATTCTAACTGGGCCTCATCCGCAAGGTCATGCGGTGTATACATTGATGAAATCATCATGTCGCGCACATAGGGTTGTTATGCATGTGCCTGGTGTAGCCTTATCAGACGGGTAGTCATGGTGAGTATACTGGGCTTCGTATATTTTACTTCGGGGTCACTTTGATGGCATGCACTGCTCTCTTACTCAATAACAACAACAACAACAATAATAATAATAA
>NW_026316922.1:0-226 GCF_001194135.2 Octopus bimaculoides | reverse complement strand
CCTTACTTATTGAGACTGACTCAACATAAGTTCTATTTTTCATGTTTGAAAATCGATTAAGGTTGTTCATCTTTTTTTCAATCTACAGAGAAATGGCAAAATGTGCCCTCTTTATAAATACACGTTATATATATATAGAGAGAGACCACAATAATCGGCTCGGGATTCTCCCCAACGACTTTACTAAGGTCACTCGGGGCCCCAATTCGCCGTGAAACCATTTGGT
>NW_026316921.1:0-528 GCF_001194135.2 Octopus bimaculoides | reverse complement strand
CTCCAGCATGGCCACAGTCAAATGACTGAAACAAGTAAAAGAGTATATCAGTAGCTGTTACATACATAATGACGTTATTACTGAATCATGAAATTAATGAATGCAGAATACAGTTACGTATATTATAACTAATGAAATAATTAATTCGTGTAATAGAAAAACGAGTTAAATGTGTTTGGCATTTGCCGCAGCGCCTTTATTTATATGCTCGCTCCTCCTAACTTTAAAACCCATCCAGTTCGCTACTGGTCTGGTCCCATATCACTCTTGCCGATGATGAATCGGTGATTCTAGCAATCAAGATCTGCAGTGTTATATATTAGGCATTCGGTCTTTAAAAACTGCAGGCGATAAAAGTATTATATAAAGGCCATTCTATTTTTGATTTGTATACAGAAACAGGATATCTTAAGCTTTGCACGTAATTACTAAGTTTAAAGATGGATGTGAGCATTTTAAATAATACATTCTCCCTATGTACTTTTCCACTGAAAGTATGTGCTATCTATCTATCTATCTATCTATCTA
>NW_026316920.1:0-715 GCF_001194135.2 Octopus bimaculoides | reverse complement strand
TATATATATATATGTGTGTGTGTGTGTGTGTGTGTGTATACACATATATACATTGATATTGATGTCTTCAATCTATTATAAATAAATATAAATGTATTGATGTATCTATGTATGTTTTTTTATATACATACATACATTTATATACATAAATATACATACATACATTTATATACATAAATATATATATATATGTATGTACGTATACATATATATGCTGTAAATAAGAACGGATAAGTACGAGAATGTGTGAAAACACCCACTCCCAATGAAAGTCTCTGATAACCGAGAAATATGGAAAAGAAAACAAATAAAGAGGTGAGAGAGAGGGGGAGGGGAGAGAGAGAGGGGGAGGGGAGGGAGAGAGGGAGGGATGAAGGCCAACACTTCACTTCTCTTTATTGCATACAATGACTTGTTATGGTTTTACAATAACTCCACCACTTATAAACATCTATATACATGTATACATACACACAAATATGCATACACACAGATATGCATACACACATATACACATTCATTCGTATATTTTTGTATGTCCGTATGCATGTATGTATATGCATGTATATATATATATATGTGCTGTAGTGGGCTCATTGTAAAAGCATAACAACTGTTTAGCGTGAAAAAGTGTTGGTTTTGTGAGGCATTTTTTTTAAAGACACGCTTTACAAAAGACGCATTGTGTAATATATATACATATATATATATATAT
>NW_026316919.1:0-285 GCF_001194135.2 Octopus bimaculoides | reverse complement strand
ATATATATATATACATATATATATATATATAGAGAGAGGTCTTTTACTATTCACTTTAGGTTGCAGCAAATGCTGGGGCACTGCCTTGAAGAATTTTTGGTCAAATGAATTGAACCCATGACTTTTTTTCCCCCTTTTTTAAGTCTGGTACTTATTCTATCAGTCTCTTTCACCAAACTGCTAAGTTACAAGGATGTAAACAAATCAACAGCAGATGTTAAGTGGTTGTGGGAAAACACACACACATACATACATACATATATGTATAAATATATAATACATGAC
>NW_026316918.1:1521-2342 GCF_001194135.2 Octopus bimaculoides | reverse complement strand
TATATATATTATGAAAAAAAGGTCAAGGTAGAAAATCCTAAAATAATTTTACCATTAAAAGACATTTTAGTACCGGTTTCAGTCATTGAAACTTCTTCTAGGTATGGAAAAAAATTAAATTTTGGAAAACTTAAATGAAAAGTTTTTTAAAAGAATATTCGCATAGTGTTCAAATGTAGTAACCATAGCTAGGAACGGTAGTCTTTGATTACAAGCAGGAGTAGTTGGGAAGCATCATAGCCATGTGTTGAAAGGAATTCATTGGGGTTAGAATAATTCACCTCTGGAAACATGGGTGTTTCCTCGAACAACCTTAAACAATCCCTTTTGAGCAGGATGAGATACTCCACCTGAAAAAAATTCTAACTGGGCGCCATAGCAATGTCATGCGCTGTTTATCTTGATATCAGGTCACATATGGTTGTGATGCATAAGCCTGGTGTACCGATATTGGCCGGGTAGTCATGATGTGTATATCGGACTTTGTATATTTGTATCTCAATGTCAGTTTGATTCCATGGACTACACTCTCGCTCAATAGTAATATAACAACATGGAAAAGAATGGAAAAAAAAAACATCTTTATTTGATGATTATACATTACTAACGATCGTTTCTTTTGTGCCGAGCTGGCAGAAACGTTAGCACGCCGGGCGAAATGCTTAGCAGTATTCCGACTGTCTTCGTGTTCTGAGTTCAAATTCCGCCGAGGTCGACTTTGCCTTTCATCCTTTAGGGATCGATAAAATAAGTACCAGTTGCGTACTGAGGTCAATCTAATCGACTGGCCGACCCCCGCAAAAAAATTTCGAGCCTTTTGC
>NW_026316918.1:0-743 GCF_001194135.2 Octopus bimaculoides | reverse complement strand
TATATACATACATACATACATATATACATACATGTCTGATTATGTATTTACGCACACACCTATATATGAGAAACGAAAAGGTTTTGAACAGATAGAAAACCAATAATTCTCTTTGAAACATCGCTTTATTTACATTGCTGGTATTTTTATTTCAGCAGTTGCTTTTGAAGATAAATTTAAGACAATTTGTTTTTATTTTCATCCTCTTTGATCACGTTAAGTCAAGAAAATGAAACACAAACTGGACGGGGGTCGGTTAGGGAAAATAGATATTTATTCAATGTTTCAGGAACAATTGATTATAGAAAGAACAAAAGTGTTATATACCATGTCAGAGTTGCCGTATTTGTACCAAATTTGTTTATGTGTAAAAGTACTGGAACTCATACTGCTAGTCACACGACTGAGAGCTCCGATATGTATATATGTGTAGTGAAACTACCTATCGTCACTAGATACAAAACTGCTATCGCCATTCTTCTCATTTAAATATAAATAAACGCGGGCGTAGCAGAGAACCCATTCCTTGTCATCACGTGACTGACCATTATTCGAATCGGCAACTTCTTCGAACCGTTCCCGCCAGAACGCAAACTGACCAATCACAGCCCTTAATAAGGTCACGTGATAGTGTTTTTCTGCTACCGTCTTGGAGCCCCCTTAACGCCTTAAATAGATCAACTCATATCCAACAATTTGTCTCGGTTCAGTTTCTCTATAGAGACTGTTCCGTGTACCACACG
>NW_026316917.1:276-491 GCF_001194135.2 Octopus bimaculoides | reverse complement strand
CCTGCGTTTAACTCCATTTATTTATTTATATATATTATACAAAATATTTCTACCTTTAAAAACAAGGTATTACGCCCTTTTTACTTGTGTGATTTTTTGCTACCCTGAAAACTGTTTGTCTATTTTTTCTGTGTTAAATGTAAACAAAGGGAAAATACACACATCTCTCTCTCTCTCTCTTTCTCTCTCTCTGTCTCTCTCTCTCTCTCTCTCTC
>NW_026316917.1:0-266 GCF_001194135.2 Octopus bimaculoides | reverse complement strand
CTATATATATATATATACAGGTTGGGTCAAAATAATGGGACACATTTTGAATGCTAGTAACTTGGATTATAAAAATGGCATATAGATTACATAACTGGTACAGAGGAGTTTTATGGATATACAATCTTTTATATGTCGTTGGCGTAGGTGGCACTCACAATATCGTGGACTTCCAAAAGAAATAGAATATGTGGTCGAATTCTAGTGTTGCATTCACCATTCTAATAGTTCTGCCAATTTACTACTGCCGTGACCTTTCTATATTG
>NW_026316916.1:0-538 GCF_001194135.2 Octopus bimaculoides | reverse complement strand
TATATATATACAAAGTTTTAAATTTTTACATTTAAGAGAGAGATTTGACGTCAAGTTTAAGTCAAACATATAAGTTGCCATACACGGTCAAATATAGCTTTATACAGAAATGTTGACATAGGAATAAATTACAATGATAATGGATATTAGCGTCAAATCTCTCTCTTAAATGTAAACATTTAAAATTTTGGATATATAAACAAGGAGAACGATCCCTAAGGAGTCTAATTTAGATTTTTTAGCGGTGAAATCTCCTGCTATATTACATAGTTTTCTATGAAAAATTATATATATATATATTCATATATATATATGTATGTATGTATGTATGTATGTATGTATGTATGTATGTATGTAAGTGTGTGTGTATAGATAGATAAATAGACAGACAGATAGATAGATAGATAGATAGATAGATAGATAGATAGATAGATAGATAGATAGATAGATAGATAGATTATATAAACACAGAAACATACTTACACATACATGTTCATTATATCAAGAGTTGATAGCTTACACTAGTTTCACCCTCTAT
>NW_026316915.1:0-627 GCF_001194135.2 Octopus bimaculoides | reverse complement strand
TACCTATTCCTAAAATGCGCACTTGTGTCTATATACATTCCGGTAAATTACATAAATACTCCTATTTATAAAATTATCGCCGCTCATAACTTTAAACTGTTATCCTCAAATTCTAGTCATGATTCTGTTGACATAAATATAGAGAGTAATAATAATAATGCAGACAATGGTCGAGATGTTAGTCAAGATATAAAGGATATGGATAATACCATTAACTATGATAATAAATTAATAGAAATATCTGAAGATAACCCTAATAGAATAAGATTCCTTAGTGCAAATGCTAAAACTAAAAACATTGTGTATAGGTGTAATGTTATAACGGATAAGAAGATTTGGAGTTATATTGGGACTTCGTCAATTGAAGTCTCGAAAAGAATTTCTAATCATTATTCGACTTTTAGGGATAGGAGTAAACAATATAGTACGGCGTTTAGTAGTTTGATATGGAAATTGAAAGATGAGAAAAGGGATTACTCCCTTGAATGGTTGATAATAGGCAAATCGATGCCGTACGACAAGGGTAAAGGTACTTGTTCGTTATGTAACTTGGAATTATTTTCCATACTTCTTTCCGAGGGTCACCTAGTTAATAAAATTACGTTTAAAGCTTACAGATGTCTGCAT
>NW_026316914.1:0-776 GCF_001194135.2 Octopus bimaculoides | reverse complement strand
TATATATATATACATATATACATTTAGTCAAATGAATTAACCCAGGTCTTATTTTTTTGTTAAGCCTGGTACTTATTCTATTAGCCCATCTTGCCAAACTGCTAAGTTACAGGGATGTAAATTCACCTACATCTGTTCTCAAGCAATACTGGGGGATAAACACAAGCACAAAGACACACACGAGCGCACATTTACGTATATACAACAGGCGTCTTTCATTTTCCATGTATCATGTCCACTCAAAAAGTTTTGACCAGCCTGAAGCTATAGTAGAAGACATGCTCAAAGTACCATGCAATAGGATTGAACCCAGTATCATGTGGTTTGAAAGCAAGCTTCTTACCACACAGCCACATCTGACTTATTCAACCAAAATGCCATGAATTGAAATCAAGACTATAAGCCACAAAGGTTTTGAAGTAAATCCCTATCTGCACAGCCGTTCCTACACCCCAAAATTGTCTTATTAGCAAAAATTTAATTGTTTTTTTCTTTACATATTTTTCAAAGATAAACAATATTTTTGAAGTTTATTGTTAAATAAAAACAAAAAACTGAAATGCTGAAAAAAATGTACAAATATATGCAAATATTTGCAAACAAAAATGTAAGAATTTCGGTGTGGCTGTGGTGGAGTTAGCACAGGTATAAAAATAATGAGAATTTCATGAAAATGGTTTCAAGATTTTGCGATATTTTTTAAGAGAAAAATTACAAAATATTCAAGTTATCCACCCACTCTCCTATGTACTTTCGTATCGCACTTTTTGTCTTTT
>NW_026316913.1:0-319 GCF_001194135.2 Octopus bimaculoides | reverse complement strand
CGGTAGCCATGATAAAACTCCGAGTTTCGGATGTCGGGGTGGAAACCCACACCGGCATCTCTTCAGTTATCAAGCCATCAAAGAAATGCTATGAAAATGACCGTTAAACAAAGGGAAATTACTATGTGATTGACCATTCTTAAGACAAAAGAGGTATTAGAATGACCGACAAGTCTTAATAACGGTCAATCTCATAGTAATTTACATTTGTTTAACGGTCATCTTCATAGCATGTTTTTGATCGCCGGATACTGAAGAGATGCCTGTGTGGGTTTCTGCCCCGACACACACCCACACACCCACACACACACACACACAC
>NW_026316912.1:0-335 GCF_001194135.2 Octopus bimaculoides | reverse complement strand
TATGAAGTGAAGGATTTGAACCTACTATGCTGTATAATGATCGACAGGTTTCATCAGAATAAAGAATCATGATCCCTTACTGAAACGAAACTGATCAGTTGCTCTGAAAAGCTGGACATTCAATATCCCATGGAAATTAAATATATATCCTAAGAGATTTCTCAGTGTGGATTTTTGGCACTTAAACCGTACTATTTAACTACGCATGTGGATCTGGTTGTAGCAACACTATTTATTTAAATGCTTTCGGAAATAAATATACACGCCATTTCAATGCATCCGAGAAATTTATTTGATGTTGCATAAGCACTCGTCTCGAGTTTACGCATAACATC
>NW_026316911.1:17940-18077 GCF_001194135.2 Octopus bimaculoides | reverse complement strand
GGGGGGGGGGTGATGATGATAGCGATGATGATGGTGATGATGAGGAAGAGATTATCCAAACGACAGTGCTCTCCAATTTCTATAGATCTTCAGTATTCAATACTTATGCTTCATATGTATGTAAAATCATATTTCTT
>NW_026316911.1:17479-17930 GCF_001194135.2 Octopus bimaculoides | reverse complement strand
TCTAAAGGTTTTTAAAAGTTTTTGTTATTGTTGGGAATGGTCATATTTTGCCAATGAAACCCATGTACTTGATCTTCACTTCAGCTTTATTATCATTATTTCAGTGTCTTTGTCTAAGCTCCCTTGTCAGACACCCTGTGACATCTTCAGCAACTCTCGACCCCATGTGTCTTTTCTTGTTCTACTTATTCCATTTTGCCTTTCTGAATGGAATAAGCAGCACAAGAGAAGACACATGGGATAACGAGTTGCTGAAGAGGTCACAGGGTGTCTGACAAGGGAGCTTAGACAAAGACACTAAAATAATAATAATAATAAAGCTGAAGTGAAGACAAAACATAAAGTGTTTAATTGGCCAAAGATGACCATCCCCATGTATAACAATATCTTGTTTCAACACATGATTTCACATCAGGAATCTTTCAAAACAAATACATATAAACTTCTTATA
>NW_026316911.1:16393-16532 GCF_001194135.2 Octopus bimaculoides | reverse complement strand
GAGATTTGTCATTGCTTTGCCTTTGGTCAGTCTTTGATGCAGCAAAACAAGGTGTTCCAGCTGTGACCATCTCTTCTTATATTCAGACGCTGTATTTTAGATGACATAGATCCAAAAACATTCTTTCATTTATAAATTA
>NW_026316911.1:15793-16383 GCF_001194135.2 Octopus bimaculoides | reverse complement strand
TGTATTTTAGATGACATAGATCCAAAAACATTCTTTCATTTATAAATTAACATGGATGTCTATACAGAAAACAAGTTTGGATTCAGAAACGAAATATGTTCACCAGAATTAAAGGAAGAAGAAAAACAAAATGTCCATTAGAAGCACTAGGACTGCCCAACATTGCTCATTTTAATTTGGTTAAAAGGTTAAGATTTTTGAAAAATTTCAGAATATTTTAAGCAAGAATTTAGAAACCCTTTAAGCTACAGAAACATTCATATTCCATTTTGGCAATTCAAAACATGAATACCAAACAGACAGCACCATATCCCAAAGATTATTGTCTAATGCATTTTTCTGTTTGGTTTGCAATTATGTGTATTCGTTTGTTGAAACAAATTTTGCTGTGTTTAAGGAGAGGCATTACACCAAAATCAATTACACATACTGGTTCAATTCCACTCTTTTATTATTAGTAAATTAGTTAAATATCTATGCAACTAACTAATCAATCTTTTGTTTAATTTGTTGCCTCGTAATACAAACTTGCTAAAAAAAGAAACCTGATAAGAAAATATGCTGTTCTATTAATTGTGGAACTAAAAAGA
>NW_026316911.1:14715-14829 GCF_001194135.2 Octopus bimaculoides | reverse complement strand
ATTTTGTCTGGTGTGCAAATGATGCTGCCTGCTCATCACCTTAAGCAGATTAAATATTGTTAGCAAAAAAAACATTCTAAATTCTGGAGGTGTGTTGGAACTGAAAAGGACTGC
>NW_026316911.1:14552-14705 GCF_001194135.2 Octopus bimaculoides | reverse complement strand
AAAAAAACATTCTAAATTCTGGAGGTGTGTTGGAACTGAAAAGGACTGCAGTGTGGGAAATATATGTGAGTCATTCACATAATGGCAGCAGTAATTATGATGTTCTGTAACAACTTTAAATCAATAGTAAGGTCCTCTGATAGAGGCACAAGT
>NW_026316911.1:14126-14515 GCF_001194135.2 Octopus bimaculoides | reverse complement strand
TGCTGGTAACTTTTCTCTTTGTGATCACTCTGGATTATATCCCCAGAACATTGCTTGACAATCTAAACAGCCTTGGTTTCACACTTGTGGAAAGGAAAGGATCAGACATTCAGCTTAAAAACCTAACTGTTGCAGATAATGCTGATGATTTGGCCCTGCTCTCTGATACAATATCAAATTCCATTCAATTACTTCAGAACAATGGTTCTCAACCATTTTATGTCTATGGACCCCTTTGATTCCTATTATACTCAGGTGGATCCTCAAAGCCTTTCTATGTTTAAAAAATTCTATTATATTTTTATAGTTAAATATTATTAGGATTTGTATAAACAAAATGGTTAAAATATTTTATGTGTTGTAGAAGTATAAATAATTCATTTCACATA
>NW_026316911.1:12163-12394 GCF_001194135.2 Octopus bimaculoides | reverse complement strand
TATATATGCATATATATTTGCATATATATCTCTGTATGTAAGTATATATATATTTATTATATATAAATGTAAATATATGGATGAATAAGTGTATTTACATGCATACACATACACACCACATACATGCATGCATTTATATATATATGCATTTATGTGCATATATATATAACATACAGTATATATTGTGCATATGTCTACATGTACTTGTCTATTCACACATTAAAGTGTGTG
>NW_026316911.1:11828-12075 GCF_001194135.2 Octopus bimaculoides | reverse complement strand
GTGTGTGTGTGTGTGTGTGTGTGTGTGTATGTACACACACATGCACACATACATGAAGTATAGTTCTTCTGTTGTTTGTAAGCCGGTGGGAGGAAAGTTTTCAAGGCATCAGATAAATTTCTTCTTTGATGATCAACGCAATTTTTTCTTCAATTCTTTGTTCAAGACAGTTTAGAGATTGTGGACCAAAGACCACAAAACAAAAACTTGTCTCCATCTTTCAAGGAAAGAATCATTTCAAAAGAAA
>NW_026316911.1:10637-10807 GCF_001194135.2 Octopus bimaculoides | reverse complement strand
ATGGTGTATTTTACATGCCACCTGCACAAGGGCCAGTCCAGCGGTACTGGGAACGAACTCGCTCGAATGACTTTTCACGTGCCACTGGCGCAAGTGCCAGGAAGGCAACGTTGGTAACGGCCACGCTCAAATGGTGTTATTCACGTACCACCAGCATGAAAGCCAGACAG
>NW_026316911.1:10383-10504 GCF_001194135.2 Octopus bimaculoides | reverse complement strand
CAAGTTTAGTGTTCAATGAAGACGTTGGCATGGGTGCCAGTCTACAAATTGAGTTCGATTTCGATTTCACATGCCTCAACAGGTCTTTGCAAGCAGAGTTTAGTGTCCAATGAAGGAAAGA
>NW_026316911.1:9186-9380 GCF_001194135.2 Octopus bimaculoides | reverse complement strand
CATATATATATATATAATCCTTGTATCTCAGACTACATTTGCTATATATAGACTTAGTATATCTTTTTGGAGATCCCAGAATTTAAAATCTGCCCTTCACTTAGTTCTTGAACATCCAGTTTTGGGATCAGACCTGGATGAAAGTTTTTTATATGCTAACAGTTGAAAATTCAAATTTTAAAAGAGCTCCAGAA
>NW_026316911.1:8934-9176 GCF_001194135.2 Octopus bimaculoides | reverse complement strand
AATTTGTGAACTTACAAGTTTTTCATTTAAACTGAATTTAAAGTAATACCCTATTGGTAGGTAAATATCATGTTGGAAGGGTAATACTATATTGGTAGGGTACCAATAAATGCTTTATAGTTATTGCTCTTTTAGTTTTGGGCAGGCCCAATTCAAGCCCAATTAGCCCTCTGCAGGAGCTAGCTTAAAAGTCCACATGGAATGCAGCTTTTAAGCTAGTATATATATATATATATATATAT
>NW_026316911.1:8415-8924 GCF_001194135.2 Octopus bimaculoides | reverse complement strand
ATGTGGTTGGGAAGCAAGCTTTTTACCACACAGCCATGCCCGCGCCTATTATATGTATATCTTTCATCCTCTATCTTTTACATGTTTCAGTCATTAGACTGCAGCCATGCTGGGGCACTGCCTTGAATAACATTTAGTCAAACAAATTAACCCCAGGACTTATTTTTTGTTCAACCTGGTACTCATTCTATCAGTCTGTTTATGCCAAACTGCTAGGTTACGATGACGTAAATAAACCAACACCGGTTGTCAAGCAGTGGTGGAGGACAAACACCCATAAACATAGATACATATTCTTGTATCATTTTACCCGTTTCAGTCATTTCACTGTGGCCATGCTGTAGCACTGCCTTGAGGGGTTTTAGTTGAACAAATCGAGCCAAGGACTTATTTTTTTTTTTAACCCTGGTACTTATTTTATCAGTCTCTTTTACTGAACTGCTTAAGTTACAGGGATGTAAACATACCAACACCAGTTGTAAAGCAGTGATGGAGACAAATACACACAC
>NW_026316911.1:7887-8185 GCF_001194135.2 Octopus bimaculoides | reverse complement strand
AGGTGCCATGCAGTGGGACTGAACCCAGAACCATGTGGTTGGGAAGCACAACTGTGCCCATATAACTTTCTAGAATATTTTTTATTTAGATAAGGAAAAGATATGTCTTAAAAAATAATGTAGCCACGAAATAAATGCCCCACAAACTTAACTATTACATAAAAGAAAAGAAGCACTCTAACATGTATTTACCACTCCCCGACAAAGGTTATATATAGTACCACCACACCCATTCCATTTCCACAAGAACACCAACCTTCAAGACACACACATTTCCCACAAACTCTTTCCCAGAAAA
>NW_026316911.1:7701-7808 GCF_001194135.2 Octopus bimaculoides | reverse complement strand
ACATAACTCTTATAGTCAATCCCCTGCTCGATTTCTTCCCAAAACATGTACAGAGAATGATAAAAATCAAACATCCAATCAACATCATGATGTTTGGAGTGATCACT
>NW_026316911.1:6913-7140 GCF_001194135.2 Octopus bimaculoides | reverse complement strand
CTCACAAGCTTTGGTCAGCTTGTGGCTATAGTAGAAAATATTTGCCCAAGGTGCCATGCAGTGGGACTGAATCTGGAACCATGTGGTTGAGAAACAAGGTCCTTACCATACAGCCATGCCTACACCCTGCATGTGGGATTAAATTTAGGAATGAAGAGACAATGAGAACTTCCAAATCTCTGCTGAAATCTTCCATAATTAATATTTTAATACACACATGCACGCAC
>NW_026316911.1:4577-4813 GCF_001194135.2 Octopus bimaculoides | reverse complement strand
CACCAGTCTATATGAGTGGCTTCTGGTGGTTTAGAGTCGTTTTGACTTCTATTTCTAACAATGCTGGTGCTATCCTTGAACCCTTTCATTATAATTATATATACATGTATCTATAATTACAAATTTATATTCATTTTGCCACTATGATTTTTAATGCACGTTAGCCACTGATATTATTATTTTATAATAATAATTATAACCTTTTTCTATGTATATATATATATATATATATATAT
>NW_026316911.1:4374-4567 GCF_001194135.2 Octopus bimaculoides | reverse complement strand
ATATATATATATATATATATATATAGCCATCTACCAAATCCACTCACAAGGCTTTGGTTGGCCTAAAGCACCATACAGTGGGACTGAACCCAGATCCATGTGGTTGGTAAACAAGCTTCTTACCTCACAGTCATGCCTGTGCCTATATATATATCTATACTATAATGGAGAAAGCTGCTTATTAATTAGGTAT
>NW_026316911.1:4098-4211 GCF_001194135.2 Octopus bimaculoides | reverse complement strand
TCCAATTCTTCACAGCTTTAAATATTCATTACATTCACTGTGTAGTATCCCATTTTAATTTGGAAAGTCTCTCACTTTCTCTTTTAAGTTTTAATTCACTATTTGGAAAACCG
>NW_026316911.1:3840-3964 GCF_001194135.2 Octopus bimaculoides | reverse complement strand
AATGTATATGTAATGTGAAAACATTATTTATTGAATGAAATTTTTTTAAAATACCCGTGTAATTTTTGAATGCGAGATAGCTGTGAGAAGAGCCTAGAAAGTTGGGTAATTACTATTAGAAGAC
>NW_026316911.1:3553-3694 GCF_001194135.2 Octopus bimaculoides | reverse complement strand
GTGTGTGTGTGTGTGTGTGTTCACTAACAAAATTTTGTGCTGCACCACTTTTGTGAAGTTTTGTCAGTGAACAGGTCGCGGTTTCAAAGTAACAAAAATATTTTGACACAAATGAAATTTTAATGTTGAAGTGAAACTGGT
>NW_026316911.1:3408-3519 GCF_001194135.2 Octopus bimaculoides | reverse complement strand
CTTAAATACAGGTGTTACATACAAAACATTTTAAATGTATGCTGTGTGGATGTGTAATGACTCTCTAGCCCTAACCCTAACCCTAATTCTAACTAACCTTAAAACTAACCC
>NW_026316911.1:1256-1858 GCF_001194135.2 Octopus bimaculoides | reverse complement strand
GAACATATGAAATTAAACATATGTTGCTGTTTATTTTTATCATTGTGCATATAACAGATACATGTATAACTACAGTTTGGTCCCTCATAAATTTCTCTCCCCATGACTCTTTCAAATGCATATTCTTAATGGAAATTATTCAAAAAGTATGTATTTGTGAGAGCACTGTAAATTATGACTGTGTGGATAAAACTAGGGAAAAGCGCTAGAGTTATAGAAAATAACGGTAACAAATTAGGTGGGAGTGAGGTAAAAATAATCAGAAATTCAATCTCTAAATACTAAAAAAAGATTTTATCAACATAATCAATATATACACCCACAGAAATCTATTTCTACAAGATTTCAATATAAAATGTTTGTTTTAAAGAGAGTTTACAGGAATCAAAGTCAGGAAGGAGGTGGGGAGGGAGAATGGTTAGGAAATTCTTTAAAAATTAAAAAATTTATAACTTTAACCATAAAGCATTTCCTTGAAAATATGTCTCTATAAAATTTTGTGAAATAATATACATTTTCCAGAAAGTTATGGGGAAATTGATTCAGGAAGGCTCACTGGAATCTAGTAATGCCTATAGAGTGAAACACACTCACACAAACAC
>NW_026316911.1:798-1050 GCF_001194135.2 Octopus bimaculoides | reverse complement strand
ACACACACACAAACACACCTTAATATCAAACAGTAAGAATGAGTGCTCAACACTGTATTGGTGGATGAAAATCCTTTATTTATGGGTTGAGGCAACCATTGGTTTCATATTAAGAGATGTCACATGGAACATCAGTGTTCATCTCCATTTGATAGGCTTGATAATTGTCAAGGGACTCCTCTAACTTGAAACCAATAGTAGCCTTAACTTATAAATAAAAAACACATACATTATATATATATATATATATAT
>NW_026316911.1:0-212 GCF_001194135.2 Octopus bimaculoides | reverse complement strand
CCAGGCTCAATCTGATCTGGCAAAGTTTCTACAGCTCGATGCCCTTCCTAATGCCGACCACTCTGAGAATGTGGTAAATGCCTTTTTGTGCCACTGGCACAAGAGCCAGTCAGGTGGTTCTGGCTATGACCATGTTCTGCCAATGACCACAGTCATGCTCAGATGTGCTTTTAACACAGCACAGAAGTCAGACAGCTGCTCTGGCAATGATC
>NW_026316910.1:0-280 GCF_001194135.2 Octopus bimaculoides | reverse complement strand
TATGTATGTATGTATGTATGTATGTATGTATGTCATTATTCAGTTTAATTAAAAATTTCTTGCCAATAGAGAAAGAACCGGTTTCTAAACTAGATCCAAGGCTTCTTCATTGGAATTTCAACATCAACAACAGGATATTTTTATTTCTAGGTATGTATGCACCTATGTATATATGTATGTCTGCATGTATGTATTTATGAACATATATATGTTCATGAACTCATATATACATGAGTTCATGAACATTGGTTCTTTTCTCTAAATTATATATTTATATATT
>NW_026316909.1:1596-1882 GCF_001194135.2 Octopus bimaculoides | reverse complement strand
TTTACATGTATATGTACGTATATATGTTTACTTATACACATAATGTATATGTATATATGTGTGTGTGTGCGTGTGTGTCTCTGTGTGTGTATGTGCGTCTATGTATGTGTGTACTACCTAATGCATGGCGGTGATGGCGGTGACGGCGGTTTATACATCCGTCACGCCGCCATCTTAGTCCTATCAGAATCGATGATTGTGGCATCGATGCAGACGGCCAGCTACACGTTCACACAGACAATAAGCACCGATGGTTCATCCCTAAAACTACACCAACATGAACAAC
>NW_026316909.1:0-369 GCF_001194135.2 Octopus bimaculoides | reverse complement strand
ACACACACATACGTACGTACATACACGCACATATACACTCACATACGTGTGTGTATGTGTTTGTATATATGGGGCGTAGTTGTGTGCAAGTGATGTAGTTGTGTGTATGAGCGTGTAAATATGTGTTTGTATGTTTGTGTGTGTCTGGGTGTGTGTGTGTACATATCATACAGACGCACACACGCACACATACACACACGCGCGCGGGTGTAGACGCTGCTCTTAGACACACTCATATATATTTATGTATGTATATGGAAATGTTTATATGTATATCTATTCATACACGCGTGCGCGCACACATACATAAACGTATATATAACACACACACACATATATATATATATATATGTGTGTGTGTGTGTGTGT
>NW_026316908.1:0-326 GCF_001194135.2 Octopus bimaculoides | reverse complement strand
ACAAAGCCCCTAAAGTTGAAATGATTCTACCAAAATTAGAACACCCCAGAATTATTGTGGTTTTTGTTATGTTCCATACACCAACTTAATAATGAAAGACTTACTTCATTGAATCTTTCCAAATTCTCCATAATTTTCCAAATTGCTTGAAGCACACAATTAGAGTATTTCAAGAGAAATATGATTAGAATAGAATTTAAATCAATATCTGGTTTACTGACTAGAAGAGCAAGACCCTGGATGAAGGGCAGAGGGCTTTCTAAAGTGATCAACATCATCTAGCCAAGGGAGATCACTGTTATCTATGTGTAAAGCAAAGGACAGGT
>NW_026316907.1:0-589 GCF_001194135.2 Octopus bimaculoides | reverse complement strand
AGCGATGTGTGTGTGTTTGTGTGTGTGTAAGTGTGTGTTTCGTGTGTGTACGTTAACTGGTATATTTTGTAATTCTAATGCGTATGTGTGTATATCAACATATGTGTAATTCTGTATATATATATGTACGGTTATGTATATATATATATGTGTGAATAACTGCTACTACATATTGTGTGTTTGGAAATAGGAATAACAACCGTATATGTATGTATGTTTATAAATATGTACATTCGTGTACAGCAGCAGAAGTATATCAACTGACGTATAAAAGTGCATATGTGACTAAATGTGCGTAATGTTGACTGGTGTGAGCCAGTGTTTCTTTGGGTAATATTTGCATGCTTGCTTATGTACGTTTATAGATATGGCTTTATATTTACACACATACACACACACACGCACACACACACACACTCATACACCACACCAACTCGCATATGTATATATGTATATTAGTATACATACACATACATACACACGCACATGCGTATATAGTATATGATGTACTTTTATTGTATGTATGTTAGTATATATGTAGATATGTATATATATTCGTGCGTGTGTGCATGTAGATATATATGTGTAT
>NW_026316906.1:0-554 GCF_001194135.2 Octopus bimaculoides | reverse complement strand
TAAGTACCTTGTCGTTTTGTTTGATTAGAACCCTCCAAGGTGGTGCCCCAGTATGGCAGCAGTCCAATGACTGAAATAAATCGAAGAGAAAAATATAATGATCATCAGCCATTGTCGTCATCAGTCATCGTGGTTTTATTCATTATTCTTCTGAAGAAAGACGTGGGGGTGGAAATTTCATTCATTGCGTCTTGGTTATATAACTCCTTGGATTTATTTGTAATGCGAGACAAATGATGATGAACGGACAGCATCTCAGACTAATAACATGATATGCTAGAAATAACAGTTAAACCTCCTCTCTACCTCTCTCCTTCGCTTTTTTTCACCCCTCTAATCACACCACCCTCCCGCCATAAATTTAAAAACGAAACGAAGGGTACATTGGATGAGTGTAGTCCTAGACAGACATTCCAAGAAGATATGTCTATCACGACAGGGATATTATTTGGTAATGTCTGCTCGATCGCAACTGACTTTACACCAAACAATATAACATGCATACATACATACACCAAATACATACACATACGTAGAAACATAGACAGGCATAC
>NW_026316905.1:0-691 GCF_001194135.2 Octopus bimaculoides | reverse complement strand
GTGTGTGTGTGTGAGTGAGTGTGTGTGTTTCTGTGGGTATGTGTATGTTGATGTGCACGCACTTCAGATTAATTGATTCTAGGGATCTCAAATAATTGCTGGAGTTAATTATCTTCATTTTAAATCAGCGTTTGCTGGATCTTATAGAAAAGACCTTATAGAAAAATTGTATTAGTGCTACAGCACTCTCTTCGTCATCGAAGAATATACGTTTCTTTTCATCACCAAAACTGACGAATGTTTTGAGAGATAATGTGGGAATTATTGATGGTGTTCATACATTTATGAAAACATTAGCAGTATGCGTGGATTAAAATTACTTTAAGTGAAATTAAGCCATTGTCAAAATATATTATGAAAATTAAAATCAGTTCGATATAGGCCAACGAGGTAGCGTAAATGAAGGTACTTCAAAATAAAACTTATTAAGAGTAGAGAAAAAGAATAGTTCACATCCGAATGTCAAATCGTATTTGATTGAAATAATTTTTGACGCAGTGATGTAAAGTTGGGATTACACTGCGATGTGACGTCTGTGTAGCCCTATGCTCTGACGTCACGAGTTTTACCAACGCAAGTAGTTTTCAATGGAAGCCTCTTATTATCTCATCATAATGTCACAAGCTCACGCAAAAGGATTAGATTAATTAATTAACTTGAATTATCCTCTATATACGTGAGGTTTATTGAT
>NW_026316904.1:0-246 GCF_001194135.2 Octopus bimaculoides | reverse complement strand
ATGTAATTAATGGGCATTACGTGCTTGTAATCTATAGAAGATTAGTTGAGGGGAAAGATCACTAATATTCTCAGGAATATTCAGACTTTTGAAGTAAATTTGACATCTTTCTATAGAAAAGTATTGCCTCTTTTTCCATCAGAAACTACTATTATTATTTGTCTCATTATGATTTAGGATGGTGAAATGGATGACCATTAGAGTATCAGAAGTTTTGGATGATTGCTGAATTCTAGTAAAGAAAAA
>NW_026316903.1:0-554 GCF_001194135.2 Octopus bimaculoides | reverse complement strand
TTCGGGGATGTCAGCAGTTTCGGAATCCAGACAAATTCCGAAATTCTTCTGAAGTAGAAAATCTTACTTTAACGAATAATTTTAACTAGCTATATAAAACAAAAGCTCTTCGACCTGTAACTATTTTGGTAATGGCTAACTCATGAAACTGAAAGCCAGGAACTTTTCGACACCCCCGAGTACTCATACACGTACATATAGATTCAAAACCACTGGCGGTAAAACATATAATTTCTCAAAAATTTCATTTCTTTCTAGTCCAACCCTCAGACTAACTAAACCAATTAAGTTCACATGAATTTGCTACGTCACCTAATCACACTCACGCCCACAGTTTTTGCAAAGCTATTAATGTCATTCAAATGAATTTTGTAAGGTCTGAAAAGGTGTCCATTTTATGCGCAGACGTATGGTAAGAAGCTTACTTCCCAAACAGTTCTGATTTCAGTCCCATGCATGGCACTTTGTGTCTTCTACTATAGTGTAGGGCCAACCAAAATTTGTGGGTGCATTTAGCAAACATAAAATAAAAAAGCCCGTCGTGTTTATATATA
>NW_026316902.1:0-265 GCF_001194135.2 Octopus bimaculoides | reverse complement strand
TACATACATACATACATACAAAGAAGAACACAGATTCACTTTCTGCGCGCGATTAGATTCAGAAACTTTGTAAGGAACTTATTGACCGAGTTTGCTGTTGATGAATGCTTGAACGACCAAATCCAAGCTTCTCTGTTAGTTCCTCAACGGTTACGACGTGATTTTCTGCTCCACCAGAGTTTGCAGGACGTCGTCGTCGTCGTGTTCTAGAAATCTTCCAGGACGAGGCTCGTCTACCAGGCTATAGTTTCCGGTTCAGAATTTC
>NW_026316900.1:0-398 GCF_001194135.2 Octopus bimaculoides | reverse complement strand
CGTTTGTATGCATGTGTGCGTGTTATGGCTTAAATATCAAGTCAAGGATGAACTCTGTTTGTGTAATCAATGCTGTTTATCTATCCAAATCTATTTGCATCAAACCATTTAGGTTGTCAGATGCTTGTTTCATTTAAGAATTTTCGTTACAAGTATACAGACTCTATTGATTATGCACTCAACACTGTACTGTTTAGGATTGTTTACTAACAAGTTGGTAAATATCGTCGATGCAGAGATGAGTATTGTTAATATTACTATGAGTATTATCTTCACCATCGATATCATTGTCATCTTCATCTTTACCATCAACATCATTTCGGTCACCGTTGCAGTCATCATTAGAATGATTGAACTTGATGAGTCTGACCAGGTATATCGACTTCAAATAAATTGTT
>NW_026316899.1:0-204 GCF_001194135.2 Octopus bimaculoides | reverse complement strand
TGAAATGTTCATATTGGAGCTTCCAGCATGAATGTCAAGCAGTACAGCATCTCGTTTCCAATTTCTGGCAGAGGGAATTGTCTTATGGTTCTGTTTTTTCTCACAGACAGTGCCCAATGTCCCTACTATACTGTGTAGTCGACAAAATCAAAAACAAACAGTGTACATGCGCAATATATATATATATATATATATATATATAGG
>NW_026316898.1:0-333 GCF_001194135.2 Octopus bimaculoides | reverse complement strand
TGTGTGTGTGTGTATGTATTAGCTTCCATGGTGTGGCTAAAGCAAGATGTTCTTTGTCTATCTCCCTAACTTCTTAGAGATTTTAGGTATTATTATTATACTAATGTGTCCATCTGTTCTAATTTAATTAAATTCTGTCTTTGTGCAACCAAGGATTGCTCTGCATTTTTCAATTAAATGGAGTTGCATGAAACGATCGTACTGCATTACCTCTGGATATCCTTGTTGCTTATTTTGATTTTAATCACCTTACTTTGAAATTGTCCGGCAAGCCAAGTAAGACCGTTACCAGTGCCCCTGGACTGGCTCTTGTGCGGGTGGCACATGAGATGC
>NW_026316897.1:0-210 GCF_001194135.2 Octopus bimaculoides | reverse complement strand
GTATGTATGTATGTATGTATCTATGTATGTATGTATGCATGCATGCATGTGTGTGTGCATGTGTGTATGTAGAGATAGACAGATAGATAGGTACACATATGTACATACATATAAATATATATATGTAAATATATACATATATATAAACACACACACATACACATACATACATACATACATACATACATATCAGGTCATCCCATAAGTTCT
>NW_026316896.1:0-521 GCF_001194135.2 Octopus bimaculoides | reverse complement strand
ATAATAATAATAATAATAATAATAATAATAATAATAATAATGATGATTGACGTTGCTGATGTAATAAATCGCTCATCATCATAATCGTTAGCGTTATAATTACACTTATATATTATTTACATTAATAATTATATGCTTGGCTATGATGATGTATAGATACATATATATGTATATACATATATGGATATATATAGGTGTGTGAGTGTTTCTGTGTGTGTGTTTGTACGATGCAGTTGTGTAATATATATTCCCACATACATACATACATACATATATACATACATACATGCATACATACATGCATATACATAGAAAAGTGTGTGTGTATGTGTGTCTATTTGAATATGAAGTATGCGGGTGTTGGTGTAAGTGTATGTGGTAGTTACTGCATATATGCATGTGCATCTATGCGAATGTGTCTGTGTTATAATTAGTAAGTCGGAATATACCCTTTGTTCTTTGTCTCTCGCTCTTTCCTTTTCCTTCACACACACACACACACACACACACACACACACACA
>NW_026316895.1:167-661 GCF_001194135.2 Octopus bimaculoides | reverse complement strand
TGTGTGTGTGTGTGTGTGTGTGTGAGGTAACATAAAAGATGAGGGGAAGAGGGAGGAGAGGGAAATGATATCAAAATGTCTACAAAATGCGTGAACTCCTTTTGATAGGGGACAGTGTTGAACGGGGACAATTGGAGGAGGCCCACAGATTCAGGATTAGCCGTTCTTGCCCAGCTCTTATCCTCCAATTCAAAGATGCATATTCTGAGAAGGTCCAGTTTCCCTCACCATTTCATTCCTCACTCAATTATGTCTGACTGAATTGTGAGATTCGGGAGATAACTCGGGATTATGTTTGAGCGATTTATTCTCCCTTCCAGAACGGATTCCAGCGTAATGACGAACGCAATCCAAGCATCCGAGGATTAGCCAAACTACGAAGGACACGTTTCCTGGCCGAACTGTTGTTTTCTAACCTACATGTTCATGCTTAGTGTAGGACCATTCTCCCGCGCCATTTTATCCCATAATCACTTTCCGTTTCAAATGATTAT
>NW_026316895.1:0-140 GCF_001194135.2 Octopus bimaculoides | reverse complement strand
GGTTGGGGGAGTTATATCCATTGGAGGAAGATGAACGAAATAGTTAAGGATTCGGTTCATGCTTCGGGAGGTCCATTCTCCTTAAGCAGTTTTAACACAGTCACATTCTGTGAAAGGAAGACACATAGAGAGAGAGAGAG
>NW_026316894.1:0-470 GCF_001194135.2 Octopus bimaculoides | reverse complement strand
GTCTTACAGACTCACACACACGCATATTCTCAAATACACACGCATGCATACATATACACGTATAAGTGGTATAAATATGATTATAAATGGTTTGGAGAAATTATAAAAGATCTCTTCAATATAAATGACATAAAACTAATTACAGCCACAGTACTCAGGTAGATAATCTACAAAAATTTATTCATGAATTCAGGCAATATATAACAGTGAGCATTGAGTGAATTAAATGTGCGAAAGTCGCTTCAAGGGAAGCAAATTAACGAAGATTTAGAATATTAAATTTAGTCTTCGACATCGGAGAATTAGACTCGAACCGTTCTGAGAAATTATTCCGGGATGGGTGGAGCGGATAAGATTCATTGCAGAGAAACAAATATCATAAACAAATTGTACGACAGAGAAGCTTGAGAAATATTAAAAGCTGAACTCAGTTATAGAAGAAATATAATACAATACTATACAATATATAT
>NW_026316893.1:0-556 GCF_001194135.2 Octopus bimaculoides | reverse complement strand
AAAACATTCTGAACTATCTTTCAGAATGGTTTACTTTTCAATGAAATATTTTGTTATTTTTCATGTTTTTATTCAATTTATCTTCAATTTTCTTCTTGTATTAGATGGATAACCCACCCTCCATTTACGGCAAGTAGCGCACGTCTCGTTTTTTACCTGTGTGTTAAATTCGACTACTTACGACTAACGCGTGCGCATGCGCAAATTTGTGACATGCACACTCCCAGAACTCGGATCCACACTTCTCCAGTAGTGCCAAATTTTGAAACTGAGTTTGCACCCCCTATGCAAATTTTGTTCTCGGGCCACTGTTAGTATGTTGGCAGCTGATGAAGGAAATGTTTTCTATGTGGCCTGTGTGTTTTCTGTGCTCTGTTTATGTTCTGTTTTTCATTTTATCCACGTTTTTTTGTGACGTCCTGTACCCAGATATGCATCTATATATACACGTAAATGTAGGTATGTACATACATGTACGTATATACGCATATGCTCACATATTATTTGTATTATTATATATATACATATATGTATATTTACATATGTATATATATAT
>NW_026316892.1:0-310 GCF_001194135.2 Octopus bimaculoides | reverse complement strand
ACATACATACATACATACATACATACATACATATACACATACACACATATATATACATATATATGTACATACATGTGTACATGTGTGTGTGTATGTATGTGTTTGTGTGTGTTTGTCTGTATGCACGTATGCAGAAATACATAATTGCTATTTCCATGCATACTGTGTGTATATATGTTCCTGGATGTGGTCCTCGTGTGGGTGTAAATCTATTTAAGAATGGTGTATGAGTCAGTGTGTGTGTGTCTATCTATATGTGTATACATGTAGGAATGTTTGTCTATCTGTATATGTGTGTGAAGGGGGGGGG
>NW_026316891.1:0-272 GCF_001194135.2 Octopus bimaculoides | reverse complement strand
GTATGCATGATTGTATGTATGTATACATGTATTTGTGTGTATGTATGTATGTTTGTAAACATATGTGTGAGTTTGTGTACGCACATATACATGAACAAATACCGATTCTCTAAGGCAAGCTCATTTTCGCTTAGTGTATAGTCTACCATGTCAGTAGGATCCAGTATTGGATGTTTAGGTGCTGTATGATGCAAGACCTAAACATCCAATGGATTTGGCAACATTTGTCATCAGCCAACTAATACTTGTATAACCTGCAAAGAGAATTCAAT
>NW_026316890.1:0-490 GCF_001194135.2 Octopus bimaculoides | reverse complement strand
CACACATATATATACACACATACATATTTATATATACACGCACACAGACATACAAACATACACCACGCATGCCCCCACACACACATGCACGCACACACACATCCTCTCTCTCTCTCTCTTCCGGCCTCTCCAGGGTACTATCACAGTGTTCACCGTACAAGAATTATCTGGTAGTGTTAATACCATTGGTACAGTTTAATGATGCGTAGAGCTGCAGTTAATGATTTCACTATGTGACACATTCACACATGAAGAAGCTGCTTAGCTGTCACTATAGCAAGTATGAGCCACTGGTAGCTTGTACCGTACTAGTTTTACTACTTTTTTTAGGTGCCTCTGTAGCCAGAAGCAGACACAGACGTCTTTTTGACCTTCCCACAGTTGACCCAGAGAATTTGGCAGACAGAAACTGTGTGGAGGCTGGCAGAAATGTTAGCACACCGGGCGAAATGCTTAGCCGTATTTCGTCTGCCGTTATGTTCTGAGTTCA
>NW_026316889.1:0-207 GCF_001194135.2 Octopus bimaculoides | reverse complement strand
CGATCGGTTCACACACACACATATAAATATATGTATATGATATCATATACTTAATGGCAGCTTCTTGCTCTTGATGTACATTATGCCGAGTACCCAATTATTTTCACTACTTTATACGAATCTAAAATACGCACCCCACACACATACACTCTCATACACACATGAATGTGATGCGTACGTTTTATATTCGTGTGTGTGTGTATATAT
>NW_026316888.1:0-442 GCF_001194135.2 Octopus bimaculoides | reverse complement strand
CACACACACACACATATATATATCTATATATATATATATATACATATATACAGACACACCCATATATATATATTGACACACACACGTACATTGTTTTGTTTGTTTCAGTTATTTGGCTGTGGACATACTGGAGCAGCACCTTTACTTGAACATATTGACCCCAAGACTAATTCTTTGCATGCCTGGTACTTATTCTATTGGTCTCGTTTGCTGAACTGCTAAGTTACGGGAATGTAAATACTCCAACATCAGTTATGAAGTGAGGACAAACACAGGCACACAAACATATAAATGTACAACAGGCTTCTTTCAGTTTCCATCTATCAAATCCACTTACAATGCTTTGGTTGGCCCGAGGCTATAGTAGAAGACACTTACCCAAGGTGCCATTCAGTGGGGCTGAACCCGGAACCATGTGGTTGGTAAGCAAGCTACTTAGCAC
>NW_026316887.1:0-227 GCF_001194135.2 Octopus bimaculoides | reverse complement strand
TATGTATATATTTATATTTGTATATATATATATATATATGTATATGCATGTATAAATATATATGTGTGTGTGTGTGTAATATATATATAATTGTGTATAAATACATACATATATGTATAAACATATATATGCATATATATATGTATATATATATATATATATGTATAAATATATATATACATGTATATGCATATGCATACATGTATAAATAAATAAATATATATATA
>NW_026316886.1:0-336 GCF_001194135.2 Octopus bimaculoides | reverse complement strand
ATTTCTATTTTCCTGTTATATATACACATATATACACACAGTATATCCCTTTGTCTCCATTAATATTCACAGGCGTCGTTTACCTGCATTGCACATTGTAACCATGTCTAGGTTCCTTCACATGTACAGACATACTGTACGACCTTTGTGAATGAAGGGCTGTTTGAAGTGGTGTCTTCGGTTTCCAGTTCTCCATAGAACCATCTTAGGTCTGTCTCTTTTGTCGAAAGATTGGGAGATTTATTACTTGACTTGCAACAAATGGAAGTTGGCAGCCGAAAGGGAACCTGACCACAGAAACCTCTGCCCCAACATCCTCGTCTGACCCTTACGGCA
>NW_026316885.1:10567-19834 GCF_001194135.2 Octopus bimaculoides | reverse complement strand
TATATATATATTCTTTTACTTGTTTTAGTCATTTGACTGTGGCCATGCTGAAATACTGCCTTAATAAATATATATATATCATTTAATGAATGAGAAAAGAATAGGAGCTATGTAAAAGCCATTAGCTTACAGCTCTTTCTTTTATAAGTAACACACTCAAAGCTGAGTGCTTGTGCAACATCCTATGACTTCCTAGAAGCCATATATATGTGTAAAAATATATGTATTTCTATGTACCTATGTATATATACACGTTTATGTAGGCATGTGTATATATGCATGTTTGTGTATAAAAATACATGTATATGTATGTACAGATATATGTGTGTATGCTTGTATCTATATATAAATCATTATCATTTAACATCTGTTTTTCCATACTGGGTTAGATGGTTTAACAGGAGTTGGCAAGGCCAAGAGATGTACCAGGTTCCGTTGTCTGTTTTGGCATGATTTCTACAGCTTGATGCTCTTCCTAAAGTCAATCACTTTGCAGAGTGTGCGGGGTGCTTTTTACATGGCACCAGCACTGGTGTTTTTTCATGTGATACCTGCACTGACAAGATCACCAAGTACCTTGCAAAACAAAATCCCCTCAACTGGGAGGAGGTAGTAATAATCAGTGGGGTCTGGCTTCATGCCATTTGAGAGATTAAAGGTATAGCAGTAGAGAGATAGGTGTCTTGTAGAGTAGACACATGCATACCCCAGTTGGAAGAATGAGTCAGAGAGTAAGATAAAGAGAGCAACAGTGGGAGAGATGATGGTAAAGATGTGTTGGGACATGCCTTCCAGTGACATTGGGGTGATGGGAATAGGTGAGGTGATATGGATATTTGGACTGGGTGAGTAGGCAGGACTGAAATGACTGTAACAAATGAGGGAAGTAGTTTGAGGTGGGGGAAGAGAGGCAACCAAGAAAGCAGTGGAGGGGGATGTAGTATATGCCTATTCTGCTCTCAGGTGATAGAGAGGAGATGGTTGTTATGGGATGAAATACAAGAAGAAAAGGTTTATGGAGCAGAGAGGATGAAGGCGGGGGTGTGGAAGAGCCCTCACAGACAAGCATTACCAAGTTGGTTTTAGGTTATCAGTTCTGCGGTGGTGGACAAATCTTCTTGAGTATCTCAAAATACCAGATATCCTTTGTCATCTCCTTCATAAGGCTCAGTGTCTTGAGATCAGCCTTCAATGTGTCATCCCAGGAAGAGAATGCATATATATATATATATATAAAATATATGTGCTTATGTACATGTATATATATTTTTATATGTACATCATGTATTCACTTCTTCAGCAAGACAGAATCCCTCATAATTTTGCACCCCTCAATATCTACCCAGCTCAGTTGAAAAGTCTTGTGTTACATGTACTTGGGGATTTCACCATTGCTTAAGCCACAAAAAAAAACAAAAAAAAAAACAAGAAAAAAAATCACCCAGTATACTCTATAAAGAGGTTTATATTATGAAGGACATCCACCAGCAGAGGCTATGCCAAAGCCCTCATTGGAACATGGCATAGCCCTCTGACTTGTCAGCCGCTGTCAAACTACCCAACACCTGTCAGCATGGAAAAGGAATGTTTATTGATGATGATGATGCATGTAAAGATACATTTACATACATGTGTGTGTGTGTGCATGCATGTGTGCCTGTGTAAAGCAAAGGACAATGAAATCCAGGCAATGATCTCAGTATCACTTCATGAAGGACCTATCTAGCAAAGACTTTTAATAGCTGTGTGAAGGGTACACTTTTTCATTAATCAAAGAATGATTGGCTATATTTCAGTCAGTTATTAGAAGAGCATGTGTATCAACTAGGTATGTTATAATCTTACAGAGTGTATAACAATTTTAATTGAGAAAAAGAGAAGTCAAATCACTGTTACAAAAGTTATGGTAAACTAACACCATTAATTTCATGTTACATACATAAGTTACGCACTATATTTATATATTTATATCTATATGTGCATGTGTGCGTGTGTATTTATATATGTATATATATATATACACACGCAGCTAGATAGATAGGCAGGCAGGCAGGCAGGCGGACGGACGGACGGACACACGTGTGCATATTTGTATAAATATGCATATACCTGTATATGCATATATGTGATTAATATGTGTGTGTGTTTCTATATGTAACGATATATATGTATGTATAAATATGCATACATATTTATATATTTATACACATACATTTATATATACATACATATATATATATATATATATATATATATATATACACACACACACACACACACACACACACACACACACACACACACACACACACACACACACACACACACACACATTCAATACTGGTATAGTGTCCAAAAATATTGTCAAAGAAAGTGTCACCTATTCAAAGCATAAGAAAATTAGCTTTGGAACATAGTATTTTGTATCAGAAAGAGAAATGTTTTTAATTTGTTTCTTAAGTTTGAATCTGAAAGAGACTTTGTCACAGTCATTTGCAAAGATTCCTATAATTTAGAGTTATTATGTATCTTTTCTTCTAACCACTTCTTGGTAGTACTGGATAAGAGATAATTGAAAACGATTTGGTAAAAGTATTTGAAAGTAATTTTTAGGCAAGTTGTAGGCAAATTGCCGATGCTTTTAAAGAATAGCAGACGAATTTTGAAATATATGTGAATATTATTAGTAGGTAATATAAATTGACTTATTCTAGGGACATATTCTATCTGAAAGCAATATTTGAATTTGTGTTATACTGAAGAAAAATTCATATAATTCACTTTATTTTGTTCAATACACTTAAGAGGTTATCTTTAAAAATCATCCTGCTACGAATATATTGATTTCAACCATAAACACAATGCCTAAAATATGATATAATCTAATAAATCAACTCAGTATTTGACTGGTACCTTGTTTCATTGAATCCAGAAGGACAAAGTACAAAGTCAACCTTAACAAGAATTAAACTTGGAATGAAAAGGGCTAAAAGTACATTCTACAAAGCATTTTGTCTGACACTATTAATACTATCAAAATACATTAAGGATTTGGGGCTAATTCAATCTAAATAATAATTTTTTTAGCTTAGATTTATCAATCGACAGATGATGATGATGAGAGAGAGAGAAAGAAAAAGAGACAGAGTGTGTGTGTGTGTATGGGTGCACATGTGTGATTCCTCATTTCTGAAACCAAGACTTCAAACAATAAGGTGGAGGGCTATTCATACAGATGTTTTATCATTAAATTTATAGGGCGGTTTAAAAAGTGAAAAGCTACACCTCATATTTTGTCATATTTGCTTTTACATTTATGTCATTCACCTCTTGATTGATATTCTTGATAAAGGCTATTAAACCTGAGCATATCCAGCAGCAGCAGCAGTCATTTTGGGATTACCTTACCTTAGCCAATAACATATACAAGTCACCTTAACTGAACATATAAAAAGTGTTATAAACTAAAGTAAAATATTGCTGATATGTGTGAAAATACTTTCTTCAAGCCCAAATAAAATCACCTTCATCATTTAATGTCTGTTGTCCATGCTGGCATGAGTTGAATGGTTTGACTGGGCTGTCACACTGGAAGGCTATGCCAGGCTCCAGCCTGATTTGGCATGGTTTTCTATGGCTGGATGTCCTTCCTAATGCCAACCACTCCAAGAGTGTAATGGGTGCTTTTATGTGCCACCAGTATGGATGCCAGTTGCGTGACACGGGTACCTGTCAAAACTGCAATTTTGCTCGGCTTGATGGGTCTTCTTCTCAAGCACAAAATAATGCCAAAGGTCTTGGTCACTGCCTAGTCAAATTACTGAGCTCTACCAAAATAACATAATTTTCTAAAAGGAACAGAAATTGGAAACTGGGAAACATGAAATGATGAAGATTTTACCTCAATAAAACCTAGTGCAGCTACACATAGTTAGTAAATAACATATTTCCACAAAATAGCAAAAATCAATCTGCAGTTAAAGTAACAAAACTTCAGCAATTTAAAGAAAGCACATTTTTCTTACATTTTGAATGTGTAGCATGTAAAACCCATGACTCAAATTTTCGACTGTCATTAGTAACCTTGTAAATATTTCCAAGCTGATGACAAATGCTAAGGATTAGTAAAGAAATGAATGCAAGAGCTACAAATACTGAGATATACCAAATGAATACATTGCTAACTTGAAGTGCTAATTACTGCTGTATTAAAAAGGGTTTCTATTTATTGTTGCTTAATGACAATCTACATGTTCAATAGGAAATAATGTTAAAGATAATAAAATATATTAAAAGTTAAAATCAAATATTTCAGAGCATGAGATTTTCATCGTCAATTAACAAATATTTAGTAATAATAATTATGGGCATACAGTATACAGATGCACAACAACTTATTGTAAGGAAAAGTATAAGAGGAGACAAAATAACATTAAGTAAAGAAAGACAGCAACAATAATCAAAAGTCTGTGTGTAGTAAACAGAATGAAACACAAAAGGACAGCAAAATGAATAGTAAAAGAGGCATAAAAAGGAAGGGGTGCATAGGTGTGTCAAGAGTAGTTTGACAAATATCAGGAAGCATGGAATTTTTGAAGGATAGTATCCTAATGTCCTGACAGCAGACAGCCACTGTGAGTAGTTTATTCCATACTTAACAATTCTGAGTACAAAAAAAATGTTACTAAAAGTCATGGGTGCTGTGCTGGTTTTTAGATTATAAATTAATCCACAGCTGGTAGAAATATTACATCCAAAAAGGTGGCCCAAGTTGTTGCTGAAAAGATGGTGGATAGTCTTGTGGGCTCCTACCAAGACAGCTGCTAAGTGTCAAAGCTTCAGTATAATGATGCGCAGAGAAGCAAGATGTTCAAGCTATGGTAAGTGACTGATAGAGAGAATTCATCTGTCTGCACATCTCTGGACAGCTTCTCTCACACAGGGCTCCCTCAACTTAGGGACATAGCTAGTGAGACTGGTTTGATAATAACAGACAGGTGATGTGTGATCACCCTTTTTGAGCAGGGGAATAATGCTGACAATCTTCTACTGTTCTGAGGTAATACAGTTATTAAGGTAGAATTGGAAAAGGAGTAAAAGCTAGTGCAGTAGAAAGAGGCTACCATATTTGAGAAGTAGATAAGTAACACCTACAACACCAGAGGAAGCATAGTTGGGCATATGCTTGAGATAGCATCATAACATTGCAAGAGTAAATTCAAAAAGATAGGGAATTGAGTGTCAGTCGCAGTGAAGATGTTACACTTAGATTTCAAGAGTAAAAATGCCAGAATAGCTCTTCTCATCCTTTGGGACTATCAGTCCCACTTGTGTGGAAATTGTGTAGAGGGTCAACTAGATAATGTGGCCTCTGTTTCAAATGTACAGATTTCCAGAACTCTTTACTACCTGTCAGTTATTATACATTGTTCAAATTTAAGTATTGTCTTTTAATCACCTGTTTGAATGGTTGGACACACATTGGTACCATTTTCTATTTTCTGTTCTATATAATCTGTATTCCTGTTCAGCATCTTGTTATTTTTTTTCTGGTAAGGCAGACTGCTGCAATCTCCCAAATTGTGGTTTTGGATTTCCAACAAATTATGAGGAACTTGCACTTTGCATGCAGCCCAAATTGAATTGAGGATGTGCTGAAGGACCATCACAGCACCTACTTGGCAATTAAAATGGTCTTTGTAAAACAAGTTGTAGCCAGCTATGCTAGAAACACCATTGCCGAGTAATCAATGTGCCCAGATTTTGAGACTGTAATGAAATTGGGATCAACAGTTCTACTGTAACAATCTGAAAGCTGGACCTTATTGCATAAACAGCAGGAGTTTAGAAACAGTATTTGTACCTGAATTTAAGCCAGTATGGAATGATATACTGTTTAGTTTAAGTTTCCCAAGGATTTCCATTGCTGCTTGTTAGTTTGATAGACTCAGACTAGCTTGCATCCCTTTTCCATGTGTTGTCAAATAAGTTAAGATACTTGATCATTTTTCTAGTAGCTAGAAATTGACATTTTAGGAAATATATCTCCAAATTAAATCCAAAACACCCAATAAAATAAAATGTATATGCTATTTGAAAAAATCCATTACATGAGATGATATATGAAGTTGGAATAACAAAATTACTAAACCAAATGTTCTCAGAATTTTCAGAATAAATGTTTACAAAGGCAGTCAAAACCATGTATGAAGTTACAGAAAACTTATTTGCTTTATTCAAAACAAAGTAAAATGGCTTCTTACAAGAATCAAAACTCCTTTATAGCAATAACGATGTTGGTTACATCACCACAATTCCCCTTACTTTCTCCAAGAGAGGGAGAGAGAAAAACACTTTATTTACTAATATAGACTTTAAAAAAATGAAAAAAGAAAAGAAATATTGGATAAAAATAGCAAGGGGCAAAGCAATGGAAGATGAAGGAGTGATGGGCCACATGTCCCAGAACAAGAGGAGTGCTCAGCTGTAATGAACACCATGGCATTGCTGCTGAAAATGGCCAGTGACACTTGCTGCAGTAGCCACTCCACCTCATGGGGCTCATTTTTCCAACAGGCCAATCAAGAAATAAATATGTTTTTGCCTAAAATACTTAGATTTATCTCACTTAATCTAACTGAAAAATGTTTAACAGCATGCATTTATCATTTACACTATTTTTTGCTTGTCTTTTTTCTTTGGGAAATATAAATCGGGGAAATGGGTTTACCATAAGGAATGATTTAATATATACTGTAACATTTGTGGTAACATGTCAATCTATAACCTGTCATGATTGTGAAAATGCAGAAACATATTTTGGGAAAATTCTTTCTCAAAACACTTGAATTTGAATTTTGCTTTTTGTAAAATAAGTTTTCTGCCTTTGTAGTGCTATCTTTAAAAAAAATAATGGTATTTGACAGCAATTAGCGAAATATAAAATATAATAGTAAAAATGAAAGTAGCTATTTAGTTAAATATGCTCATTTAAAATATATAAATAGAATAAATTTTTTCAGACTTTTGTTTATTTTTCTTTTCTCCTATTTTTTTCTTTTTTGCAACTTCACCAGATACAAGGTAACCCTCCAGATTTCTCAGTGACCCGTGTTATTGGCAAAGATCAACAACATATGGTTATGTCCCCTGACCGTTTCAGTGAGATGTCAACAATGTCTTCTGTAACTGACAGTGGACATGGCTGCAGTGAAGCAAGCACTGCTCACTATGAAACATTACCTGGTAAGTGAGGAAAATTTACTTTGAAATTTTGACTGGTTTCAATGCGGAACAAAACTAATTAATGATTTTATTTTTTATACAGAAGGGTTATAGTTAATTTAATCAATCTCAATATATAACAGATATTTTCTTTATCAATCAAATGGGAAGAAAAAACAAATTAACTTGAGAAAGATTTGAATTGATAACAATTCATAAATAAAAGTGCTTAAAGTGTATTTGTGATGTTAAAAGAAATATGTAGAGACTATTACTACATGTAATTTATCTAATCATTAATCTGAGAACAGGTTGTGTTTTCAGATTAATGTTTCAATAAAGTATTAGATTCTTGACTATGGTGGGTAATGGGAACTGGATTAGTTTAATATGATTGACATTCAATTTGAAAAAAATGTAGGTTAGTTATGGAGGGAAATAGATGAGTAGGAATGAATTCCAGAGATGCAGTCTAGAATTAGATAAAGTAATATTGGAGTATGAAGAGTGGAAAGAGAAGGAAGGCAGGAAAATATGCATTAAGTCAATATAGGTGACAAAAATATACTCCTAGTATGTTCAAAGTCATAGAAAAGATAGGGCTTGATGCTTATAAAGTGAAGACTTGCTAATAAAGTGAATGACTTCCTTTGGCAGCAACATGGAGCAGGTATTTTCATAAAGATCTGGGCATATACGTTACTTTTGTTCTAAATGTAACTAATGGTTGATTTACAAGTTTGAGGTCTTGGTCATGAAAAGGAAACAAAGGCTTTATGAATCATTCCTTGTGAAACGGCTAGTTATCATGGAAAGTAAAAGACTGAACTGTAAATGCATGGTTGTTACCAAAGATTGTGGAACATAAGTGTCTACTTACTATGGAAATCTAGCAAAGATCATAAAGCCTAAATGTGCCTAGTTGCTATGAAAATTATTAAAGATTATAGGAGCTAAATATTATCATGAAACATCTCCAAAGATTATGTTCAATTACCATGGAGACTCAACAAAGATTGTGTGACTTAAATACACTCATTTGCTATGGAAAAATTAACAAAAGTGTAATAGACAAAATATAGTGGTAGTAATAAATTTTTAAGATGTATTATCTGACTTTGGGACTGTTGAAAAAGACCAAATAGTCAATTACATTTCCAGGATGTTTTGGAAGTTTATAGAGAATGTTAAATTTGGTGAAAGGTGTGATATTCCTCATGGATCAGTGAAAAATAGACAAATGAAAGAAAAATGTAAACAGTGTCATTTACATGCGAATGTTTGTGATTAGTTGAAACAGCAAGTAAGTTATTCATATAGAAAAAGATTAAAAATAATGAAGATTTGAAGATCAACCACTTGGATCAGTGGAATAAGGTCGACATGGACTATAATGGACCAATCTGATAAGAAGCACTCCATTCAAGCAAACAGTAACTGGTGGAGCCTATGCATGAGCAACATTACTAAGAGATTTGCAAGTGATTGTGAATAGCATTGCTTATTGCTAATATTAAGAACTAGAAACTACCACTGAGTAACAAAAAATTGAAGTAGTTCCAACTGGTTATCACTGATTGGAAAAAGACATTAATAAAAGAAAAGGTTATTGCTTATGATTGTTTCTAATAATTTTAAGATGTCTGAAGTGAAAGTAGTTAGTAAATGACAACATATGAGTGGTAGCCTTTCTGTTGCAGGCTTCCAGGCCAATAGATAAAGAAAGGTTATAGAGTTTTAGAAGGACTAGAGAAACCATTGGAACACACTATAAAAGGACAATAGTTAAAATAACAATCAACTTTATTAGATAATGTATACTGAGTTCCTGCAAATATATCTGTCAAATTATAAATTGTTAGGCTCATGATATTTATTAGCATGCTGTTCTAAATCAGATTTTAAGTCCAATAGGTGATCTAGCTTCATTTCATCATGTTTAACCTTTTTAACCAAACATTTAATTCTTCATGGGTTTGAACGAAGAGTAAGTAACTTTAGCACTAAAAAGCATGGTACAATGAATGAATATATATATATATA